>NC_090725.1:212542307-212544807 GCF_036898095.1 Palaemon carinicauda | reverse complement strand
GTATATAAATCAAACGCCTCTAAGAAAATACCTAATCTATAAATGGAGGCATTATTCCTAACAATAAAATGTTCAACTTTGACCTTAGGCTTACCCAGTTGCGGACATTGGCAATGATTTCAGGGCTCGAGACGGCTGGCTCGTCCAGTGTGAGAGCTTCTTCCTGAGCCTTCACCTCAAGAGGAGAAAGCTGATTGGCTGCAGGGTAGAGGGGAACAGCTTCCAAAGCCGGGTATTGGTCCCCATTTCTCTTGCCGTGGGCCCCAAAGCAGGAGTGGCCATACTGGGAGCAGGATCCTGGAATGAGATGGGAAGATATTAGTTACAATAACATGAAAACAACACATTTAGAATCTCTACTGCCTCTGTTATGGTCAGAATAATAGTAATTTCACCATATAATACATATATTGGTTTTCAGAGCTTGAAAAATGAAATATTACACATGGCATAAGAGGTTTACAGGTAGTCCTAAAGAGGTTCCAATATATTGTACTATTTTTAAAGGGAGCAGACTTAGCCTTTATGCAAAATGTAATATGAGCATTGCATATGCCAAAACTCCCTTTCTTGCGTGAATATTATCAGTCAATGGTACACTAAAGTATAAAAATATATGCTTCTGCACTACTATGTGAACATCACCAGACCTGAGGTAAGGAATGAAAAATCTGTAAGCCAGACCAAAGTAGATCAGTAAGATACTCATATATTACCATCATACAAACCAAACTGTCAAAATTCTAACTTGACTTTGTGCACCATTGAAAGAATCTTACCTGTGACAGAGGTGTGCCTATTACCTTTGAAGTTTTTATCGTTTGGAAAGCGATGGAAAGTGATAATTTCTTTTACTTTTTTTACTCTTTACCATAACAATCAAAAGAATTTTTACTCTTTCCCCATGGAGATAAGACAAGAAGTTAATTTTTTTCAACGATTGACAAGAATGAACTGACCCAGCTTCACCCAGGTTAGTGGTGACAAAAGCCGCTAGCTTAGCTCGCCACGCATATTTAGTCCTTGCACTACTAGTAGCAGCAAATTGTTATGCTGGATCTTGCTACTGGTAGGGTACATACGAGTTTGAAAGAAGGTAAACATAAGTTCGGTTACGACGGACAAGGTTGATGATGATGAGATGGATGCAATTAAAGTAACCCGTCAAGTAATGACTGGATCGAAAGGAGAAGTCTACGGGGCTAGGCTTCCGTAGTTCACTTAACCACGGTCCTTTTCAGTCCTCTAAAAAGTGTCTTTCGTATGCTTCGGTCATCTTCGGCGGAACGCCGGAGAGCGACTAGTTTTTTTTTTTTTTTAACGCAAAAATCGGACATAAAATCACTTCTGGAGATCGAAAAGGTAACTCGAAATATTTACAACTAACAGGTATACACGATTATGATTCAGGAGTGTTTCTTCACACCTGGTAAACGCTACGATTACCTCTGATTTACATAAACAAAACCTTTTGATACAATGAATATCTAGAAAACAATATTTGATGTTTTTGTTTACAAAATAAAGTACCATCGTTCCTGAAATGAATACAAATAGAGTTGACATCATCTTGCGGTTGCTATGATACTTTATATAGGTAGTAGGTTGGCAAGGGCACTCGCCACCCGTTGAGATACTACCACTAGAGAGTTATGGGGTCTTTTGATTGACCAGCCAGTATTACATTCGATCCTTCTCTCTGGTTACGGTTCATTTTCCCTTTGCCTGCACACACACACACACACCGAATAGTCTGGCCTATTCTTTACACATTCTCCTCTGTCCTCATACACCTGACAACATTGAGATAACCAAACAATTCTTCTTACTTCACTGTAATTGTTTAGTGGCAACTTTTCTCTTTGTTAGGGTAAAAGAGACTCTTTAGCTATGGTAAGCAGCTTGTGACGGCCGAGAGAGGTTTGTGAACTCAAAGGCAGGAAGCAATCAACTGAGTTTTTTTTATTAAGGAACACTCTCCTTTATATACAAAACCTCAAGGTAACAGGACATAACATGTTCGAGAGACAGACAATATTACAGAACAAAACAGGAGACATGATCATTCAGGTTCTTTTTAGTGCGACGGAAGAGCGCAGATACAAGCATAATATATACAAAATAATTATGTACAATTGTGTGACACACGGTTGGTACAAGCTCTTCAAGGAGACGGACACTCCAAAATCAAACCATTGTTCTCTAATCTTGGGTAGTGCCATAGCCTCTGTACCATGGTCTTCCACTGTCTTCTGGGTTAGATTTCTTTTCCTTGAGGGTACACTTGGGCGCACTATACTATCTTATTTCTCTTCCTCTTGGTTTGTTAAAGTTTTTATAGTTTATATAGGAGATATTTATTTTAATCTTGTTTCTCTTCTTGAAATATTTTATTTTTTTTTGGTTTCCTGTCCTCACTAAGCTATTTTCCCTATTGGAGCCCCTGGGATTACAGCATCCCGCTTTTCCAACTAGGATTGTAGCTTAGCAAGCAATAATA
>NC_090725.1:212514970-212537470 GCF_036898095.1 Palaemon carinicauda | reverse complement strand
AGAAAAAAAAAGATATGGGCAGGACATATAATAAAAATGAAAGATAATATATTGTAATTAAGAACACCAGAATAGGCCCCTAGAGATTGCAAAAGATGAGCGGAAAGGAAGATAAGACGATGGATTGGCGAGCTAAGAAAAATTTCAGGTACAGGCTAGTACAGAAAGACCATAAACAGACGGGAGTGGCAGGATATGTCTGAGGCCTTTGTACTGCAGTGAACAAGTTACGGCTGATGTTGATGATGATATGAAATGATATATAAATTTATGTGTGCTTGTATGTGTTGTGTGAGAGAGAGAGAGAGAGAGAGAGAGAGAGAGAGAGAGAGAGAGAGAGAGAGAGAGTACACGTGTGTTATAAATAACATGTGGTGTTAATAGACTATAAAAGTATACTGTCATTCAAACATATTACGGAAAAAAGTTTGAGTCTCTGGGCAGTGCCACAGATAAAGTCGATGAGGACGGGAGCTGAAGAGTGACTTTGGTCTTTATAGCCCAACGAAACATAAATGCTGATGAACCGGTGATTAATGCTAGGTTTCGAAGGCATTGTTATCAGGAGTTCCCACCAATGCAACAGGTGCCTTTACTTCATTTCGGGTGGACGAGAAGCCCAAGCGCGAACCGAATGAAATCTACTTCAGAGGGAAAGGGACACGGCACAGACAGAACTTGTTTGTAAAATGAAATTTAACAAACATCTTTATGGACCTGGTGACTCAAAAACTCAACTACATTATAAATGCATGTGTGGCTGTGTATATGGATAAGTATAGTTTTAATACATATGTGTACGAGTCTATATACAAGATTCTAAAATCACGTTAAAATATATTATAGTGCATGTTTCTGTACATGAAAAATTCTCATTTTTCTCTTTCATGAATATAAAGTTTAATTTTCAGACCATAATTAATATTCTATTTATAAGTATTCAAATAAAATTACCTTTACAACCTCAGAATAATCGGCTTTATATGCTTTAGATAAAATTTATACATCTTCATATAATCTTACTTTTTGTTTAATATCCGCTTTCTGTGTTAATTGTTACAACTAAATGACCAATCAAGAAGATCAATGTGTCGAATAAAACAGAAAAAAGAACCAAACTTTGACTAACTATTGTTGCAAAAATTATAAACTAATTAATCACGGAGAAATAATGCGTTCAAAAAAATCTATTTTAACAGGGAAATAATAATAATAATAATAATAATAATAATAATAATAATAATAATAATAACAACAACAACAACAACAACAACAACAATAATAATAATAATAATAATAACAATAATAATAATAATGATAATGATAATAATAATAATAATTCACCCAGCCATGTATATCAATGTATATATTTTTGAGAGCACAGTAAAAATAGAGAAACTAACTCGTATATATATATATATATATATATATATATATATATACACATACATACATATATATGTATGTATATATAAACGTCTTTCTAATGACCCCCTTTCCAAAGAAATCGTGGGCAAACGTACTGAATTCCAGAACCTGATAACATAGCTTTCTTGCCTCTGAAAACCTAAATGAATAATTATTCATAAATATTGCCTTCTCATCTATATACGAAACGTGGGGCAGACGAACCAACAGCAGCCATCCCAAATTCCAACAAACAAAGGGCCACAAAAGCCTTTACCCATATCTATCAGAGTCGGACCATTTGGCCTCCTTAAACCCTCATTAAACGCTATAAAAGCAAGGATGAGGGAGGCTAATCACACAACTCGCTGCTTAATGCACTTTCCCGAGGCACCGAAATACATTTCTCGTTCAACGATGGTTACTGCTTAGCCTACTTCGTTGGGAAGGGAAAAACAAGAGGGATTGATAGGTGTGACTAGAGAGAGAGAGAGAGAGAGAGAGAGAGAGAGAGAGAGAGAGAGAGAGAGAGAGAAAGAGTGAGAGAGAGAGATGAATATCTTTGTATTCAAGAACTGGCAGATACGCAAGAAAGGTGGAAGAGAAGGATTTAGAAGTGAATAAAGAATAGGGCAAGCAGGCCTGTCTCTGAGGCGAGAGAAGCAGACAGAATCGTATTTTTCACAATAAGAAAAACTGAATTAGCAGGTGCATCTACAACTACAAATCAAACTAAATGGTTTACAAATATACATTTGGGAGGAGTAGACGTATGTAAAGCGATAAGAATGGGATTATTAAATGGAAACAGAATAGAAAAGAAGGTATACACACTCATACATTAGAGAACTAAGGGTTAACTATACCGATGTGTATTAAATTAGTGATTCAAGTGGAGGTTCCGTAGTTCTTGTGTATCAGTCATTCATGGTATGAGCGAGCCTGATGACACAGGGTCATTACATATCAAGTTTCACGCTGATTTCTTCCTTGAAATTGCCGTCAGATTGTAGGTTTTACTCGACCAATGCAACGGCTGTTTTAATCAATACCGAATATATTCTGATTCAAAGGTCAAATTACACTAACACTTATTATGCAAAGCCGTAGCAAGCTAATTACGAAACATTTTTAGATTTGTATAAAGATTACAGTGTTAACTTGGCTGGAAAGTTCCCATGGGGTATACTGTCTAATTTAAAATAATAAAACGATGAAAGTAATTGCACAATAATAAGAAAATATCAGAAAATAAATAACAAGTAAAACAAATATAATACAGACCATATTTCATAGAAATTATTAGAAAAACTTGCATGTTTTCGATGTATCACTTACAAAATTATAGTTAAGCACGCAATGTTATTATTTGAACCATTTGCTCTTTGCATGATAAAAGCTTTCGTATTTCATGTCTCATTTTATGGCCAACAGGACCTGCAACACATTACTGGCGTCGCGAATAATACGAGCGATTTGGATCCTGCAAAAATAGGCCGGTGATCAATAATTGCTGCTAATGATAAAAAAAAATCGCAATGTAGTTTCATTGTAAATCAAGTCATACTTTATGGTAGTGAAGGAAAAATGAATTAAGTACACCGAGGAAAACCACCAATAACTTCTTTTACATGATGAATGAGTCAGAATGAAATAACAGAGAAATAGACACACACACACATTTCTGCTGCCCTTCCGGTTTACAGTATACAACAAGTACATTTGGGATGAGCTAATCAGGACGACCAATGGAAATATAGAATGTGTTATGAATGCACAACAACGTGTGGGCACGGACGTAAACGCACGCGGGCACGCACAAACACACACACACACACATATATATATATACACACACACACATATATATATATATATATATATATGTGTGTGTGTGTGTGTGTGTGTGTGTGTGTGTGTGTGTGTTATTTTCGGATATAGTCTTTTTAGAATGATTGAATGGAATTCTGGCGTCTATTTCCTTTTACACTATGCGTTGTCACTATGAGTTGTGCCAACGCTTAGTCGCGTTGCGGTGACGCAGACAATGATCGATCTGTAGTATGTATACATTCATTAGAGTCGTTCACACCTTGGCTGTTCATGAATTCGACGCTGCATTGTCACAGAACTTGTGAGTGGTGCCAACAGGCATATGCGTCGACGCAACTGGATGCGGTGGCCAGTTGACAATAATGTCAATACACGTCTTTACATCTTGCGTATATCACACGCAGTTAGCGGGGCGTTGAACTTATCTATTCGCCCTAGGTCAACGTATGAACGACTTTATGATGGCACGTGAAATCGACACAGATCTCCTTATATCTTTAGCGGAGACGAAACCGATGTAGTTGGGTAAAGTCTCGAAGACTACAAAAATCGGAATTTAATAAAATCTTAACATGCTATCTTGATCAATGTAAGTGAAATAATGTAAATTAATGACTTACACATATGTGTTGACTTTTTGTACTTTTTGGCTTTGAAATAATATTACTCCCATAATTTTCTAAAAATGGTAATCTCTCTTCAAGACTAAAGGGCTCTTTTTGGGAACAACTCAATTTAACTTTTTTTTTTTGGAAGATACGATGAATAAGTTTTTTTCTTTTATGTCCGACTCGGACAAATAACCCAAAGATATTATTAAATACGGAACTAGCTTGAAAGGAAAATCAATCAAAATTAAAAAAGGAAGCTCATTAGAGAGAGAGAGAGAGAGAGAGAGAGAGAGAGAGAGAGAGAGAGAGAGAGAGAGAACAAGGGATGCAACCAAAGGGTCTGGGATTTTCTTCTCTTTCTTCTTAAATAAGCTAAAGGCAAACTACACTCTCTTTCTCTTATCTATTGGGCGAGAATACACAAATATCGCCTATAACGCAGCTGTGAACAGCAACATTTAAAAACCACCGCAGTTTCTACGTTGCCGCGAACGCATCTATTAGTAGCATCAACACGCATAACGCTTCATTCTATCTATAATGCCAACAGCTGTTTCAGCCCATAACTTACGGCTATCGTCAGGGATACTGTAGTTGTACAATGAAACTTCACTCCGATATATAGGATAGTACAGAAAAAAGTAAATATAAAAACAAAAATGTATATATATATATATATATATATATATATATATATATATATAATTATATATATATATATAAATTATAGATTTGAAGTAGTTCCATGAAGTTTTACAAATCAGCTTTCCACTCAAGTTGGAACCAGTGAGGACCAGCTAACGGCTGCTGTCAACTCAGCAGGAAAAACCTATCGTATACACGCAAAATAAAGCTTAAACTGCCACTAAGCTCTACAGCGTACGCCCAATTTAGAAAATATCATAGCGGGAGCTCACGTACCCTGCTAGTGTAGAATTTGGAATTTTTGTTAAAAAAGTTGAACAGTCTTTGATGGTTGCTCGATGTAATTTACTAGTTGAATCACAACATCTTCCAGTCTCCTTGCATTATCTTGTTCAAGATTTAAACATTCCAGCCCTAATCACAATGTCTTGAAAGGAAGAGAGTCATTTGAACCAGAAAGAGTTTTGGAGCTATGAGAGCACATTTCTATAAATTTTGGTATATTTCTAAATAATACAACCCCTGAAGAAAACTGATACACTTTCATAAAAGAATTTCCTATGAAAACATAACATAGTATGCACCGTCAAGAGAGAAAAGCATAATAATACGACAAGGTAACTATAACGATATTTCACTTGCGTCCTGCAACAACCTAAAGACCAGCAATTTGCTCCCAGTTCTGCATAATTTTCTGGGCGCTACAGTTACTCACCTGTCCTATACCTGGACAGGCGGTATTACTGCAGATTAGTCGATTCAAACGATAATCCCCTGAAAGAGATGAACGCCAGCAGAGAGAGAGAGAGAGAGAGAGAGAGAGAGAGAGAGAGAGAGAGAGATAATTTGCCCATATAAAAATATACTGAATCTAATAAATGTTTTTGTCAAAAGTACAAGCTTCAAATCATATCGGATGAAATATTAAAAAAAAGTCTAGTGGCAAAAAACCAAGGGTGATATGAGAGAGAGAGAGAGAGAGAGAGAGAGAGAGAGAGAGAGAACAGAATTGTTGGCAATTTCAATCAAAATTCAGATCGTGTCTTTTATTTTAAGGTCGCCGACCCAACCCTTGTCCCATTCAGTATTCCATTTCCCTACTTCTTGTTCTTTTTCTGACTCCCAATTCCATTTCAGGAAAATAGCTACCAATTATTTATACACAAAGTAATATAATGTCTAAAGAACCATAAAAAAATCTATCTAAATGTATTCTTGTAAAACTCTCTCTCTCTCTCTCTCTCTCTCTCTCTCTCTCTCTCTCTCTCTATTATTGCATAAAGTAACTACCGAATTAATTAAATTATTTCAAATACCAAACAGGGTTGGATTAATCTGCATGCCAACAAAATTCTTCCCATCAACTAAACATTTCTGGATGGAAATCTTCAAATTGACTGTCTGATGCAACTCATCTAAGCCTACTCCAACAAACCAAGATGCCTCCCGTAATAAGCTTAATAAGGATAAAAATCATAGCATTTAGAAAAAAGAAAATGAGGATGAAGAGAATAATTGAAGTTTTGAATCCTGCATTTATCTTCCGCCTATATCAACCTATTTCCAGTGTGACAGAAGAGCGGAGCAAATATGTCTGATTAAGGTGTTATGTTAAGAAAAACTTTAAATTGATTTTGGTAGAAAGTTTTCACTAAAAGCTTCTCTATTTTAAGACATCTATCTGTCTGTCTGTCAGTCTTCCAGTCAGTCTCACTCATTTAATGCAGAATTTTACGTCTAAAGATCAAATAGGCCGCACATTAGAGAAATGAGAAGGAACATGAGATACATATATTCAATATATGATTAAATACATAAACACATACATACACGAATACATGTAATACACACATACAGTATATATATATATATATATATATATATGTATATATATATATATATATATATATATATATATATACATACCATTTTCCCTTTCATATCAATTAATTAATCTCAGGGCTCTTTACAAAGCAAATGTAAAAGTATCATGCATTTAATTTTAGGAAAATATTACCTTCCGGTTGTTTGGGTTCCCTCTGAGAAAGAAGACTAAATGGGGTGCGTCGGAGAGAGAGAGAGAGAGAGAGAGAGAGAGAGAGAGAGAGAGAGAGAGAAAGTAATATTATTATCGACGGGAATAAAAGAGACCGCTGGTGGGCTTAAGGGGAGGAAACACGTTACCCATTTTCCTCTAATGGCTTCAAGGAAATGTATCTTTCCATCTACCAAAATGAAAAGTAAATGGATCCGGAAATTGTGCCGAGTTGAGATTTTACAGGGATTTCCTTTCGAAGTGTCAATACTAATATGGACTATTGAATGGGAAAACCCACATGCCTCCATCCAAGACCATCAAACAGAAGCGAATATTACTTAGAAACACGGATAAAATAGGTGAGCATCTTCCAAAGAGCTTTAAGTAGATTGATTAAAAAATAGAAATATTAGATACAATAGTTAGGCCAGGCGTCTCTCGTACCATAGGATAAACGTTCGGAAAGTGTAAAATAACACGTACCTCAATCTATTTAAGAACCGTCGTTCTTTTTCTATGTCGCAGATGGGCAACTGAACCTGGATCTTGAGCAATTTAGGATTACATATTCAGGAGGGAATTAGAAGTGCACACAAGGTTCTCTAAATACACTCGAAGACCTTGAATGTACATGACCAGGACTAAGGTTGCATATCTAATTTTTGTTCTTTCTTCCCAGCCAAGTCTATCGGAAACGTCCCCGTCTTGCTATCTGTAATAGGGTGTTCTAGCCCTGCTTAAGTCTGACACTTTTTTAGTAGTGTCTCCAACCTCACCGTCTCTATGAACTAGAGTTGGGGGTTTTGGGGGAGCCTATAGGTCTACCTCCTGAGACATCAACAACCAATGACTCGCCCTCCCTGTTCCTAGCTTGGGTGCAGAGGGGCCTTGGGCTCTGATCATATGTTTTTGGTCGGTATCTGGACCACTGTCCAATTCTTTGCTTCAGACGCTCATGAGTTACCTTTAAAACCTTCAAACCAAAATTAATTTAGAGCTAAAAACGTCTTAATCTCCAATTCAAAACTGTCAAAGCCATTGTTTTTATACATTTATGTTCTATATAGTTTTCTGATTTGTTTAATCCTATTTTTTTTCCACACTACCCTAATTAACATTTTCAACAGCACTACAAAAATATTTTCTAAATATACGTAATACAAAGGAGTATTCTCCATATGCTAATGGTCTTTCAAATAACAGGTCACATAAAAAGACATGGCAGCAGACAGCGTGTAAAAAGCTGTTACCACTCGGCGTTAGGATATATAGATCCCACATGAGCGATAGACCAAAGGACTATGTCTCAAAGCTTTCTCACAGTGTCTCATTCTATCCTTATTTATATGAAATCGGCGTCACAAATGTTAATATTCTACGAAAATTAGAGATGTGTCTTTAATTTGATGAAAGAATGACAATAATTACAGAATTTAACAGATATCTCTCCATAAATACCTTGAAGGATTTTTCAGATGTTTCAATTCGAGATTTATGGAACTAGTTACAAGTAAATAAGGTTCCTATTATGGTTGGTTCGAATAATTTAGTCTAGTTAATCATACTATAGGAAACACTTTCCTTAATAATAGTATGAATGACGTAATACCCTGAAGTCTATTGTACATCAAACATGAACCAACATTTATTGGAAAACTGTCTCTTTCTAATTGACAAAGTTTATATACACCATTAAATCCTAGCTTTTGTATTTTTTGAATTTCTGGAAGTTTTTGCCAAATAATATGTATTTATGGGTTAAGAATACATATGTAGTAGAAATAAAAAATCTATTTCTAACGGTAAGCTTATAACAAGCTGTGCTCAAATGAGGACGCTGGGACAGTATTATAAAATCAAGTTTTCAAGCTGTCCTCAAATGAGGACACTGGGACAATAGGTTTTCTGTTTATATTTGTTGAATCAAGTATTATCTTTTCAGATAAACATAAACAGTTACATATTATCAATTTTACTTAAATGTTATGAATTCCCACCTAAGTTCTACCTGAAAAAATAAACCAAATGTACTTTTTTATTATAATACCTGACGAACTTATTTTCTTTTATGATAAGAGCTGAAACATTCGATACAAAGAGTCACAATTCATTTTGAGTAAAAGGTTCTTGGTTTTGCTGAACATGGTTTGTTCATATACCTCTGCTGATTGTTGCGCTTTTCAATGAAATGGTCTTTACCGTCATAACGATCATCGGCAATATTTGTGCGTGATTGTAATGTACCACAGGGGTTTCCTTCCATGCAAGCCAATTTCAGATAAGCTACAGATATTGCCATTTTGAAATCTAATAGGCTCAGATGTGTGATACCATGTTCTTGGTGCAGCAAATTACAAATGATCCATGAGTTCACAACTGCCATATCTAACATTTTAATGAATAAAGGTCAATACCATTTCTTTCCTCGAATAGAAACAGAATATTTCCCTGGTAACCAATCATGGTGATCTACACCCCCATACATTTATTAGAGTTGAAAATTGCCTTTGGTTGGTGAACTCTTCCTTTTGAATTTGATGTTTTATTCCAACGTTGGACCTTTGCAAGGAGTTCTACAGTGTCGTAATTAGTTCCAACGCTTACACATTTGTTATTTAGCCACTTTGTCATCAGAACTTCTCCATTAGTGTCAAACGTGTAGTCATATGAGGCTCTTGTTTCTTTTTTCATATCATTTGTTGATTTCAATGTACAGTTCTTCAAATGATTTTCTCTGAGTGTTCCTGACGCCTGAAACCCAATATTTCGTAGGTGAACTAATAATTCATATCCAGTAAAATAATTATCAGAAAAGACAGTATGAGATTTTGGATCTGCTACAGCTTCAAGCATTTTCAAGACAGCTTTTGAACCCAAAGCTATTTCATCACTATTATCGAGTTAAAGATTCTTACCACAGTAAAGATCAAAATTATAACAGTACCCCGAGGTCCCGCAAAGCGCCCAAAAGTTTATATCCAAACCTTATAGGTTTCACCTGGATAAACTGCTTCAGTGAGTTATGCCCATAATATTTTACTATTATTTCGTCAACACTAATGCATTCCTCAAATACTCCATATTGAATAAATGATTTCTGAAGCTTCGAAATCAAGCTTCTTACTTTGAGTCCTTCATCTCCTTTGTTATTTTCTGTATCTTCATTATCACAGAAATGCATAACACTTCAAAACTTGAAATTTATTTCATGACAATGCTTTTTTACAAAAGATACACCCAAGTCGTCCTGTTTTGACCAATAATGCCTCTTCGATGGGAATTTGTGGTAACTTGACAAAAGAATTCCTATGAGATATTTCAATACACCTACACTGAACACAAAATCCAGTTTGTTTCAGCTGGCCGTGGCATAACGAACAGTTTCCTACACAATGCGACCATAAATATCTGGGGTCATTATTGTTTCAAATAATTTCAGAGATGTTATGTGGACTAAGTCTTTTTTTATTTTCTTCAAATTGTCCTGGAAAGTTTGTCCTCTCTGTTTCACCTTTTTGTTTTCTGGCTGTTTGTGTCTCCAACTTGGTTTTGATTCACAGTTTCCTTTTCTTGGTGCCAGGTGAAATATTTGGCCCTTTTTCTTTTGATTTGCTGAGGTACAATTTGAAGTTGTAGCTTCGTTTTTGCCAGAATTTGGTTTATTAAATAATATTCAAACAGAAACGGGTATCTCTCTCTCTCTCTCTCTCTCTCTCTCTCTCTCTCTCTCTCTCTCTCTCTCTCTCTCTCTCTCTCTCAAAGCGCTGTTGCTTATCCAGCGTGACGGGCCGAGAGAAGGTTGTGACTCAAAGACAGGATGAAAGCAACTGAATGAGTTTATTATAGAACACTCTCCTTTATAGTGCGAGGGAAAAGCGAAGATACAAGCATAATATATACACAAAATGAACTATGTACGATCGTGTGACACACGGTTGGTACACCAGTCAAATCATCAGGTGTCTCATCCTTATCTGTCAGAGGGTCAACATCAGGGTCAATTATAGCTACATCAGCTCTTTCAGGGATTTTATTACTTCCATCATCTTCATTGAATAACTCCTCTAAGATTTCATCTATAGTAAGGCCCACTTTAGTCAATCTTATTGGACAAATAATATTTACAGACACCTGTGTGCAAATGTTTTCATGTATGTATGTTTACATGCACATGCGTATTAAATCACAAACAAACATACACACACACAATCAAACTCACACAAACATACGTACACTCATACACATAAACACACACACACATATATATATATATATATATATATATATATATATATATATGTGTGTGTGTGTGTATATTACTATTATTATTACTTGCTAAGCTACAACGGTAGTTGGAAAAGCACGATGCTATAAGCGCAGGGGCTCCAACTGGGAAAATAGCCCAGTGAGGAAAGGAAACCCGGAAAAATAAAATTCTTAAGAAGAGTAACATTAATCTATATAGATACATATATATATATATATATATATATATATATATATATATATATATATATATATATATATATAAATACATACATACATACATATATACATACATACATACATTGAGGTATTTAGAATGTAATTTCACTCAAAATAGTAAAATAAACAAGTTCTTTACAACTTTTTAGCAATAACCTTTTTTTCAAGAATTGTTTTGAATCATCATAGAATAATGCTTACCATGGAAGGACATTTTCTTAGTGTTTGTGGTCACAACACAGATTCCAAAGAAACAAAGACAAAAAACGAGGCAAGCCGTAAGTCCACGTCCCGCAAACTTTAACGTTTGATCAAAATTTACAATGCTTCATTCCAGCGTCCTCATTCGAGGACACAATTTTCAAGGTCAATTACGAACAACTTTATCTGCTTTTTAATTCACACTTTTACTGAGAATGAGGGGGTATTAGATTAATTTACTATGCTTCTTGAAATTCCTTTCAAATTAATTATAATAACTTAAAAAAAATACTTGAGAGTATGATTGGATGAGAACACATTTTTGTACAACTTTGGTTGTTCATAAAAGTCTTGTAAAGTTTTTAATGCTAATAAGGAAAATGTCATGGGATGGCATATGATATTATTAATTCATGCATTTATTCAAATATGATGCCTTGATATGAGAAAAGCCGAAAAAAAATCTTGAAATGTGTCCTCAAATGAGGACGCTGGGATACAATGGAATACCCACATTCTAATAACATATTCACTGCACCGTTGACTAGATAATAGTTAGCGTCGTTGAATGATCAACGAATAGACACTTACCTGACATTGCAAACAAACAGAATGTATCATGCTAAAGCAAAGGCAAATATTGCAAACAACACGATCGATGATCCAACACTACGTTATCTCACAGCGAACTGACAATAAAAGACAACATTTCGTTTAGAAACCATGTCAGCCTAACAATAGGGGAAGAAATAATACAATGACAGGATATAAAGAAATTCGAAAACCTAGACATAGTTCGGTACCAAAGGACAGTTGAGCTTTTGCTGCTTTTATATCGAGTGATAACAGATTCCATTTAGTCTTATCGGCTGCCCAAAATGATGGAAGTATCAACATATTCTCGTATTCATAATAAATACGTCAGTATTATCAATGTCCTAATTATATTCTTTACACAGCACATGCGAAAATAGTTTATTTGCTATCCTGTCCCTAATACCGTCACATAAATTATGATCCCTATAAGTCACCCTGGCTCTCCTCGCTACTAAAATATCTCCCAAAAGATGAATAGCTGGCTAACTATCTAATTGCCAACCAGGCTTTACTGGCAATACCTTCACGAGGAAAAGAGAGCATTTCTCTTCCCCTCTCTGTGTCCCAAACTTGAGACCTCATTTATCTTTTCCAGTTGATATATATATATATATATATATATATATATATATATATATATACTGTATATATATATATATATATTTATATATATATATATACATACACACACACACACACACATATATATATATATATATATATATGTATATATATATATATATATATATATATATATATATACATATATATATATATATATATATATATATATATATATATATATATATATATATATATATATATATATATTTTGCATAAGCCTATAAATTTGTAACTTGAAATTCTGTACTTATTCCATTTTTGATACGTATGTCTTTTAATATACAACCAGTCAATTGGCTTATAGGTCTCGAGAAATAACCATCTAGATTCTGAAGTCTACGTTATTTGACGTGGACATGAAGGGAGGGGCGCACGCCCCTGAATGTGCAAGCACACACATTCAATGTAAATCAAATCCTATCGGCAATGCACAAAGGAACCTCAAGGGACACAGTAGACATGAGAGCGTTTCATAAACCGAGATAATCTGACTATTGTGAGGACATCCATTGACGACTCGAGCATCGAGACCAGCATTTCAGAGGACATCTTCAATATCAACTGCAAAGATTGGTGGATTCGTCACGAATGCTGACGCTGTGCAGAAGCAAAGGGGTAAGAAGAGATTACAAGTGCTAACGAAGGGTTTATAAACACAGAAACACACTTAAATACCGGATCCCTTGAGGCAAATGTGCATCTGTAAAACACTTTGACAATCCTGGTTGGTGCAAGAAAAGCCATCAAAATGGCAAAGACAGTAAAGGTTTATGGCAGGCATAAGAAATGTTAGCTTACTTAAGAACCAGGAAAGGGACTGGTAATATAAACGGAAGGTAATTTTTACATTCCTATAAATGAATGACTGCGGTTAATTATTTGATACAAATTAAGCATAATCTATGATCAACATTTCCAGGATTGCTATATCTTACGAAATACATAACCATCGTCAAAACACATTATCTTGCGCTTAATCGTTTGTTATTTACTAAAAACACTCACAAAAGAGCCACTGCCAACGTCAGTGCAAGGGTCTAGAAAAAAATCATTTTACTGAAACTTCTGTTGATTTGTTTCAATATTACGTCCTACTTTCGCACAAAGTACCTTGCAGGACCCTCACCAAAATTCTGTCCTCAGTATTTAATAATACATTACAACAAAGAATATTATAAAAAAATCTCTTTCATAGATTCCAATTCCTATTTCTAGAGTACTTTTGACACAATTTGAAAACTAACATTTGTATCATTGAATAGGAAATGCAGCTTCCCTTTCTATTTCAACACGCATGGAATTGCAATATTTCGAATTACCCATAAGTTCAGTAACTTGTTTTTTTTGTCTTAAGCAATTAATAAATTTTAGTAAACCCGTAATAAAATCTGTTTTATGGTCACCAGCAAAATTTCCAAAGAAGCTTCCATTATTTTCAATGCTTTTTCCTTCTCAATACGACCGTATCTCTGAGAGGAAAAGAAAGCTAAATGTGATATTTATCATACATCGTAACATTAGTGTATGAACATCAATTATAAGATTCAATTTCTTTCCAAATTTCAGCATTACAGTTTACTGTAGAATGATATGGGTATCCAAGCAGCGGCAGATTAGTTAAATAACAATTTTACCTTCTCCTTTATATAAAGGATTAATAATAATTTTTGTCAGTATTGCGCTAACCTTATCGCCTTTCTATTAAGAACATTACAAATTATAATGTTTAGTTTAAATTTCTCTATGGTGCCGTTGACTGCACCTCCAACCAAGTTTTGTAATTTAGTAGCTGCATCAGCAAAACTAACAATATTGCTATTAAAATAGACCACATTTTAACATTCGGTATGTCTGTATGTACAGTAATAACCTCAATGTTCTTGTCAGTGATTTAGGCTTTTTACCAGAAAATTATTTTCCTTAACTGTACGAGACAATAGATATATCATCATTTTAATAGCAGACATAACAGCTTTATACAATGCCTTAACTTTTTCGTGAAATTATTAGGCTTTTTACCAGAACATTATTTTCCTTAACTCTACGAGTATCTAGATATATACCCTTTTTAAAAGCAGACACAACAGCTTTATCCAATACCTTAACTTTTTCGTGAAATTATCAATTTTAGAGTAAGCTTCAGGGACTACAATCTATTCATAAGATTATCTGACTTTAAATTAAATAGCCGGTGAAAGCTTGCTGAGTCACCTACTGGCTTTCATTATTAATGTTCAAGATCAGCAATCGTAGCATTGCATTCAATAACTTTATCTAATTACTCTAGTTACTGTCCAATATCAACAAAATCTAATAGGCTTTTTTTTTCTATTCATTATTACATACGCTTTGAAATTACATTCAAAGCATAACCACCATTCCATATAGAAATGACATCTCTTATAATACCACTTGCACATTCAAAATCAAACTAATCTTTTTTTTATTTCTTCAACTTATCCATACGTGGTGCAAATAAACGTTCCCTATTTTCCAGCCAAAGTGCATAATCAATTTTACTTGTAATTCAAATTGGTGTTTTTTCTTTACACAAAAAAAATGAGTTTCAAAAATAAATATTTTTGGCGTAAAATGAATGAGAGAGAGAGAGAGAGAGAGAGAGAGAGAGAGAGAGAGAGAGAGAGAGAGAGAGAGAGAGAGAGAGCGTATACACTATCACCGTTCACAAGACTAATTAAAAAAGACAGCAGTTCGTCTGATAGGATTGGACCTTGAGTCTAAATCTACAGTACTCCTCACTTACCATGGCAGGTTCTAAAGATTAAGATCTTAGTCGAAATTCGGAGAACCGAAAATCCTTTACGGACACATTTCCCATTTGCAATTTTCAAATTGTAAAGATATGTTTAACCTTTATCATTTCTTTAATACTAGTACTTATCCTTCAAGCCAACGCCATTCTAAGCTCCATTGAATCTATTAAATGATCGACTATTAGTAAATAAATTTTTTATGCATGTTGTTCATTGTTTTTTCATACATTATTATTATTATTATTATTATTATTATTATTATTATTATTATTATTATTATTATTATTATTATTATTATTATTATTACCTAAGCTACAGGATGCCATAATGCTAAAGGCTTCAACAAAGGAAAAAATAGTCTAGTGAGGAAAGGGAATAAATAAACTATACTGTGTATGAGAAGTAAGGAACAAATAAAATGAAATATTTCAAGATCAGTAACAACGTTAAAACAGATCTGTCACACATACACCATGAAGAGAGACTCACTGTAACCTGTTCAACATACAAAGATTCGTTACATGTTTTAACTTCTGAAGTTCCACTAGTTCAACTGGTTAATTAGGAAGATCATTCCACAATCTGGTCACACCTGGAATAATATTATAATACGGTGTAGTGTTTGGCCTAATGATGAAGGCAAGACTGTTGAAATTAAATGAATATCCAGTAATATGTATGGGATGGTAGAGTCTGAAAAGATCCAAATGCAAAGGATGGTCAGAATTATGAAAAATCTTAAGCAACATGCATAAAGATCTAACTGAACGACAGTGCCAGATATCAATATGTAGATCATAAATAAGGAATTTGATAGACTGCATGTTTCTGTCTTGGAAATTAAGATAAGAGTAAGCAGCTGAAGACAGGATAACAATTCTAGAAACAAAGTAGAATGAAAGAATTAAAACATTTCACCTGAATAGATTGATCACCAAAAATCTTAAAAGACTTTCTCAATAAGTAATTTTATTTATACAATTAAAGAAGAAACACACCGAAAGAGCATTTCAATCAAGAATTAGACCAAAAAATTTGAAAGTGTCATATATAGTTAAAGAAACATTATCAATGCAGATATCTGGATCTTGCGAAGCAACTGTCTTCGACCTACTTACAATCATACTTTGAGTTTTGTTAGGATTCAACTTCAAAGCCCATAATTTGCGCCTTGAACTAACTTTAGCTAGACCTCTATTAAAGGGATTCAACAATGCCAGATCTACATTTAGGAGATGGAATTGATGCAATGAGAGTAGCATTATCTACATATACAACAAGATTGTTTTCTAGGCAAAACCACGTCATGTGCATATAGTATGAAAAGTGAAGGGCCAAGAATACTACTCTGTGGAACACCAGATTTCCTATTCCTATACTCACTATGGTTCCTATCAACAACAACTCTTTGCGATCTATTGCTTAAAAATTCAATAATAATACTGAGAAAACACCCACCTACTCGTAACAGTTTGAGTTTGAAAACAAGGGTCTCGTGGTTAACAAGTCAAAGGCAGCACTAAAATCAAGGCCAATCAAAAAGCTTCCTGACCCTAGTCAAGAAATTTCTGTATAGCATTTGAAATTGTAAAAGATGCATCACATGCTCTAAGGCCTTTGCAAAAGCCTAATTGCAAACTAGACGTTTTGCCAAAAGATCTTCAAAAACTTTCGATAGTAGGGGAGTAACGGAAATTGGGCGGTAGTCAGCAGGGCTAGATCTACCATAAACATATTTACTTGATGGAGTAACATTACCAGTTCTCTAGCAAGTGCAAAAAGAACCTCTTCTTGCTAACTTGCGGAAAATAACAGAGAAATCAATGGTCTTTATATAAAACAATGAACAAATACAATTTGAGTTTATCAAGGGTGTTTTAATTTTACAGGACCGAAAACTAAACTAGTTAGTTTAGCTTCAGGAAAACATGAAGAAGAAAGGTCTAGTTTCTCATTACTCTGCTTACTGTCAAACACATCAGCCAAAGGGTTGCTTTACCCTTTGGACTGTGAATGACAGAGCCATCTAGTTTAAGTAAAGGAGGAATTGTGTCAACACCGAAGAGTGCAGATTTAAAGGTAACTATGGCTAAATTGTATTCCTTTTCATTTGAAGCATAAAATCTCTGAGCAATATTTGCAATCACAAATCTTTTATTGTAAACCCTGCGTAAAATATATTTTCTTCATCTTATCCAACTTTAAACTTTAACTCGTAAAATTGCAAGTTCATGTTGACACAGAGAAACGAAACAACACAAGATTTAATTCTGATATTAATTACAGTTCTAATGTGAGAGAGAGAGAGAGAGAGAGAGAGAGAGAGAGAGAGAGAGAGAGAGAGAGAGAGTCGTTCCTTAGTGAGGGTATATTAGGACAATTGCCGGCCTAATTTATGAGGCTTATCGAAAACTGCCCAGGATACATAATATGTTTTCTCATTATGCTTCAAATGAACACTGCATTATCTTCAATTAAGTGTACTTATGGTCGTAAGTAGGGAAGAAGAAGCCTCAAATTGTCAATTTCTAAGACATCGTGAAAAAACTTTTATTTTTGTGGGAAATTAGCACATGTATCAATAACAAGGCATTGTGAGATCCAATCGGAAAAGTTGTAGAATCGCAGCCAGTGGGTCCAGAGATTGAGCCACGGTCAAGGCTTAACATTTTTTTATAACCAATCCGTCCCTTTCACCCCTGAATTCGGACATGAGGGTGGGGTTCGTGGGTATACCTGCTGAGTTATTAAAAGATTATGCCTGCTCCTCCTTGGTCCTCGTTTGGGTCGAGAGATTGGCTTCTTTCTTCATTATATGTGTTTATGTTTGGTATTTAGAGAATATTGTGCGACAGCGCAGTGACTTTTGCTTAATCATGAGGTACAGTTGGCGTCATTATTTCCGGTACACTAACGTCTCCTTAACTTCCCGAGAAGTGTACCGTAATTGATGGAGCCAACTGTACATTCCATTGGCTGTTATATTTTCGTAACACCCAACAGTCCAAGACCCATCTTTTTATGTTTACCTCCAATCTAAATCAAAATGACCTAGTTATAGTCAAATAACCCTGTTTTCACCAGATTCCGTTTGCTTATATTTCCGTATATGTTTGAATTCCCATAACATAGATTTGCTAAACTTTGTTAACTGCTGCTCCAGGGATAAATGTTAGTAATAGTAAACATGTGTCATAAATTTCTTAAATTACCTTCATTAGACACATTACTAGTACTCAAGAAACAAATCAAAAGGTATCCCCAGAAAATAATGACAACACTTATCGAGATAATGAGGTAGTCTATATCTCGTTTGGACGAGCGATGCTCTCACCCTTCGTGTGCCATCTGTTATTTCTAATTTCATAAATCTAGAGATCATTTATTTCCTGTGTTTAAGGACTTTCGAAATCTATGGATATAATATTCCGCCATTCATGCACGGCAGTATTTCTGGTGTCATCTTAACGAGGGTTTTATTTATTACTGTGCTGATGTATAGAATACATTTCAACTGTAACAACGCGTATAAGGAAATTTCGTACCTAAATATTTATCTATACAATGAAATCAGAGCGTTAAGCTACGGAACGTTCTTTTGAGTATTATTGTTAAAAGTTAATCAAATGATTTACCGGTCAATGTCACATTCTACTTGACTGATTTTCGCTTACTAGTTATATTACTTTGCCTTATTTATTTTAAATATATATATGAAATCTTGTACAACATAATCCGCGTTGACATTACTAAGTTTTGATTGATCCATAAATCTATTAAAATTGGGACTTCTCTCTTCAAAATTATAACGAGTTTCAAAGGACAAAATGAAAATACTGTACACATAAAAAAGTGGTTCTGATTAGAACATATTAACGATCTCGCCTACCATTCTATATTCACATTGATTCTACACATTCTAAAGAGTAAAATCTTATCAAACCTGCACTTGTCTGCCTACTGAACCTGTGTAATTAGAGTATAAATGTTATCTAAGTGCCACCTGTTACCTTCATTCATTAGACCGCTGAAATATACTCTGCAGATGTATGGCGTGGAAGACAGTAACCAAACAGGTTGCCGGAACCACGAATTTACAAGAATGATCGGAGATTTTAAACATCTGTAAAGGATGGATCGGACTCCCCACCTAAGTCAACCCCACATCTTGGATCGGAACCAACATTAGAACTTTCAAAATCCTTGTTCAAGGAAACAATCGAGAATTAAAGTAACATAGACAGGAAACATCAAAAATGGTTATTGAGAAACATTTGAAAATAATAAAGGATTCAAAAGCACGTAAGTGATAGACATAAATATGATCGAACGGCAGAAATAATTCATTTTGCAAAATAAGTAGCGAAGAATAACAACACAAACTAACGAATGGAAGTTGATAGGTGAATAGAAATGGATTGAGAAACATCGTTCCACTTAAGGAGATTTACGAAATAAAAAGTGGAGATTAGCAGGACCTCGAATCGTGTAGTGAAACGAAGTAGTCGAGTAAAAATGATGGATATGGAAGAGGTACGTGAAGAAAATAACAGACTTACAAAACAAGGGGTTTACGAAATTACTGAAAGAGAGATACATGGGTTTACTTAAATGATGTTGTAAAAGCGAGTGGAAAATTATAATAGAAGATAGATATCCATTACATGAATAAAAAAATCTAAATTCGAATGGACTTCGAGAAAAAAAAATCTGCAATACAAATTACAGAAAAGAACAATGCAAAAGGCTACAAGTTTTCCCAACTAAGTCGATCCAATATTTGTTTAACAGTCACTGAAAAATAAAGATACGACTATGCAGGTCATTATAGACATTAAAGATATATATGTAGCTATATGCACACTAATAATATATTAATTAAAAAAACGATCAACCCCAAGTGCAGTGACTATCCCCTAGTCTTCCCCTTCTCTTATTACGCATTAAGTCCCAATTAACGATGATTTGATGCTGCCGTAAAACAGTTGAAGAACCTCCAAAATACATCTGATCCCACTCGCTATCAGAAGGTGAAGATGTAGGGAGGGGGAGGGAGAGAGACACACACACACACACACACACACATATATATATATATATATATATATATATATATATATATATATATATATATATATATATATATAGTCTCTATACCCGTATATATCAACTTCATCATCATCTGCCGTAACTAGTCCACTACAGGACAAAGACCTCAGACATGCCCTTCCACTCCCGTCTGTTTATACCCCTAAATTTTCTTAGTTCGTCAATCCTTCGTCTCCTCTTCCTTCCCCTGCTTCTTTTGCAGTCTCCACGGACCCATGATATTATTCTTTATGTCTATCTATTATCTTTCGTTGTCCATATGAAAAATATCAATAGATTCCTAAACCTAAATTTAGGGCTCTTCAACAGGACATCGAACACATCTGCACACTACGCAACTGTCCTTAACCTTGGACAATATATTTCACTTCCTAATCATCAAGTTGTTCTATTTCAATATCTCTTTACTCCACTTATAAGGATCTTTAAGAAGTCAAGCCGTTCTCCTTCCTCTTAACCCCTGTGCTTCCAAAAATTACATTATTTCTTCCAACCTTTCATGCTCCATCCTTTCCATATGATCAAGCAACATTTAAACACCAATTTCTCATTTACTTAAGCTAACCGTATGACACATATTACTTCCAAAAATTTCCTCACCATTTTAATTCTTCTTTCTCTTCTTGTCAATTATCTGTCCATTTATATTCAGCATAAACTTTTATTGGTTCCATCACCCTACTCGCCTTCTCTTCTAAAAGCCTTTCTAACATTTTTGCTACTTTCCTATCCCTGTTTTATTTACTGTGATCAACAGCTTCTCTAATCTTCCCTTCACCAATTACATTGACACCCTAATAAAATGAACTTTTTGCCTCCTTCCACCATCAAAATTAATAACCATTACTTCATATTATTATATATATATATTTTTTTTAATTACGTCCATTACCTTACTGCTGCTTCCTGTAACTTTCAATGTTTTTCTTTTACTACAAATTTTAGTCCTTCACAAGAATCTGCCGTATCCCAAAACAAACTGAACTAGGCAGCAAACATCACCTTTCACGATAAAAAAAGGTCGTCTACACAATTTTAAAGGGAACCAGCCACTCTCTCATTCATAAATTATAACTCATTGTAGTCTAATAATTAAATCTAATGTTTCTAAGCAAATGCCTTCCAACACTCCATCCCATTCCACTACTCGACCTCCAGCGCGCTCACTAACACTCTCCAACACAGCCTCTGTCTGTCCCTCTAATACTCTCTCTCAAAAGACTCCCTCGGATAGATATATACACCAAACAAAAAGATAGTTAAGGTAAGAGAATAACAAGTGAACACTAGAAAAGGAGGCAGATGGAAGGATACACTTAATCAAAAGAGAAAAAGAAGATAGGGGCCAATGAATGAAGAGATAAATTGAAAAAAAAGACAGACAAAGAAAAGGGGGATAGTATCTGCTCTAAATAATCGATGAATGGGAATGGAGAGGTTAATAAGGGTTTGCATGTAGATACAATTTTCTCTCTCTCATACATACATACATACATACATACATACATACATAAATACATACATACATACATACACATACACCCACACACACACACACACACATATATATATATAATATATATATATATATATATATATATATATATATATATATATATATATATTCTTACGAAGCTGGTCTAGTGTAGAGTAAATACAATAGTTTATTCATGGTTTTATTTATATTTCATTTGTGAATTGAGGAGATGATACCCAGCCTGTAAAATTAGCTCCTCTTGTGTAGATTTAAGATTCATATGTAAATTACGTAAGACCTTCATCGTTAATTTCATTGTATTCTTTATTGAAGTTAGTATATGTAAATTTACGTTATTTTTAAGAATTAACTTTTTATTTCACGTAATTTTGTTACAAAATCTTACATAACTATTTGAGAGTGTTATTTGATCATACATGATATGAACAAGGGCTTAGGTAATGTTCTTTTATATTTTATGAGGTACTGCGTCATATTTGAGAGAGAATGCTCAGTAACATGTGGTTTGGAAAATTCTGTACATGTGCTTTGGAAATTTCGCGAAGGACCTGGTGATAGGATGTTATCTTTTTTTTTTATTTCGGGGACAAATGGTGGGCGGAGCTAGCTGACTGAGAGTCGTCTGGCGTGCCACATGAGTAGCATTCGGGAGAGCGATACTTAGTAACTCTGACACGC
>NC_090725.1:212504970-212512470 GCF_036898095.1 Palaemon carinicauda | reverse complement strand
TTCCCTCTATATATATATATATATATATATATAAATATATATATATATATATGTATATATATAATATATATATATATATATATATATATATATATATATATATATAATATATATATATATATATATATATATATATATATATATATATATATATATATATATATATATATATATATAGAGAGAGAGAGAGAGAGAGAGAGAGAGAGAGAGAGAGAGAGAGAGAGAGAGAGAGAGAGAGAGATATTACCCAATATCAGAATTCAACGCAAATCTAATTTTATTGCAGACAAGTGCAGGAATAGGTATTCATAAGCAAAAAGATGAAATATTTCCAAGAGAATAAATATATGCCATTTGCTTACCTCAAGTGCTGTATTCAATTTATTTTAAAACCAATTCAGTTGCAAATCAGTCACATTTATCCACTATCCGAATTTGTCAAAATTTGTAATTACATAATCTGAATTACTTGCGCAACGACCAACGACATTTCATATACCTCAGGACGTCGATTTCTTCAGGCATGAACTAACCAGAGAGACATGGAACTGCTGCAAAGGAACAGATTTATTTTAGTGAAAGACAATTTGAAATGCTCCTGTTCCGTGTGTGGCCAGAAGGGTCAGGCAATCTAAACAAAATAAAATGTTCCAGTTTACGACCGTACTACTGGCTTCGGGTTAACATCAGGTTCCGTCCAAAGAGTTATAAACAATAACTATATCTTTCAGTATATATCCTTTTTCTTATTCTTCGATGGCCAAAGGGTATTGAAAATATATTCGTATGAAAAATGGTGGGGTTGCTGAAGCTGGTAAAAGGTTAATGAATGCGAAGAAGGTCCATGCTGCATTTGGTCTGCGTCTCTTGATTTTA
The DNA here is from genome assembly GCF_036898095.1 of Palaemon carinicauda. Taxonomy (NCBI): domain Eukaryota; kingdom Metazoa; phylum Arthropoda; class Malacostraca; order Decapoda; family Palaemonidae; genus Palaemon; species Palaemon carinicauda. Next base: position 212,511,594 of record NC_090725.1, on the reverse strand, counting down.
ATGGAGAAATTGAGCGGGTTTTAAAACCGAATGGCCATACTGTTGGGGAAAGGCCTTGAGGAAACGAGTCTCAACGAAAGGGGGATGAGGAAAATGAGAAGAAGGACGGGGAAAAAAAGATTGCCCATCTATATTGAAGGAGAGTTAACATTGTTATGATACACTGATGCAAATAACATTCCAAAGTCTGTTGTATAAGGTTGACAATAGAGCAATTTTGGAGTTTCTAATGTTTTCTCAGATAATGAGAGGATAAAGAGGAATAAGGGAGAGTTATGCGTCCATCTATTCGTTAAGTGGTACATTCATCAAACCGGATGCGATTTCGAAGCTTTTTCTAATCATCTTACTGATATATAAGAAGAAAACTAAATCAAGAAAGACATTCTAAAAAAAATAAACAATTATCTGCAAAGTACCGCAAAATTTAATTCTGCGTAGAGTAAATTACTGTAAACTACCTAATCTATTTCTTATTGATAAATTATAATGTTGAGTCTATCTAGTGATAAGTCTGTTAAACAATTTCTATATATTATAGTATGTTACGACTTATCCGAAAAGGAGACATTGCCTAAACAGCGGCTTTCTATATTCCAGCTATGGAATTCATAAAATGTAGAAGCTTTTTTTGTACGCTTATTACCTTCAAGGCTTCTACCTTCATCACTTTAAATATTTGTATAATAATAATAATAATAATAATAATAATAATAATAATAATAATAATAATGATGATGACACGTTCCACTTTACTTGTAAGCCAAATGCAAACGAAGTATCTCGGGAAACAAAAGACTAATAGCCTTTTCATCTAAATATTAAGATTTTCTACGAATCTGTCTGAAATTTTAGATTTTATCAACATTTAAAAGTAGAAGAAACATAATTTCCTTATCTAATTTAGCCTTGAAGAATACAAGAAAAAGATAGGATAACGTACGAAAATATAGATGTCCTAACACGAGAAAATGAACTCTATCTATCGATCGATGTATCTATCTATTTATCTTCGTTTATACACCTACATGAACAAGCAATGAACAGAATACGCCATACACTTCTAGATCAAGGATGCTACTTTTCAACTTTTATCCACAACGATAAAAAAGAAAAAGAGAAAATTTCTCGTTGTCAAGACTGAATGGCACGAGAGTAAGAACTGAATCTACTCATCAAATACTTTATTCTGTTAAATCAAAAACAAATAAGAATCCTTTCCTAAGGGAAAACTACCCGAAGTTTACCGACTCTTCCAAGGTATATACAGAACATCTCCAATCGAATTTAAAAAAATCCCCGTGAAGCGAACCATCTGACCAAGCCTACGGTTCTATTCTCTATTTCTAATACGAAAGATAAGCATAAATATTCGGTTGTTTTCATGTTGGCTCATATCTTGCTTTAAATGGCATTAGAAAGTATGACGAGGACTATCTTATTACAGATATTCGGAAAGACAATGAAGAATTTTTTTATTTCCTTTATTTTACAAGAGACCGCCAACCGGACAAGTATGGGTGTTGTCAGAGATAGGAATTGGATTACTTGTTTTCGTGTTTACTTATATGCCTTTCTGTTATCCATTCAAACTTATCTCATCTTTCCCCACAGACAACTGATCATCCCCCTTTCCAGAAATTAATTCTAGGCCATCAGATAGTACCCTGCATCAACTAAATAACATCAGTAGTGCCATGAAGAGACAATTTAACATATGACTAACCTATTAGCTTAAGATTCCTTTCCTCATTTTGATCACCAAAACTAAAAGTGGCAGACTTTCCAGGAACGATAAAATCTCCAATACGGAACATTCAAAACGTCTGCAAATGAAATTCCTTATCCTTCTTCACGGGAGCAGCAATTATGGCATGACAAGAATGACAAATTTTTTTTTGAAGTTCTCTAGCTGCTGCAGATTATCATGCGTTTTACATTAGCGTGTAAGAAGCTGCAGTCAATCGTTCATTTATGGTTTGCTCTTATTACTCGACGATTTTAACGTTTTTATTTAGATAAGGGCTACTACAGGACCTTAATATACCTGTCAGATAGGAATTAATGTAAAAGTAACACAAGTGCACACAACATCAGATTTGCTCAATATTCTATCTCACAACACCATGTCTAGTGTGAACAAAATCCACCACAATATCTTTATTATTATTATTATTATTATTATTATTATTATTATTATTATTATTATTATTAGCTAACCTATAACCCTAGTTGGAAAAGCAGGGTGCTATAAGCCCAAGGGCTCCAACAGAAATAAATAGCCTAGTGAGGAAAGGAAACAAGGAAATAAATAAACTACAAGAGAAGGAATGATCAAATTAAAATGAAATATTTTAAGAGCAATAACAGCATTGAAATAAATCTTTCATATATAAACTATAAAAACTTGAAAAAACAAAACAAAAAACAGAGGAAGAGAGATAAGATAGAATAGTGTACCCAAGTGTACCTCCGTGCCAAAGAACTCTAACCCAAGACAGTGAAAGACCATGGTACAGAGGCTATGGTACTACCCAAGAAAAGAGAACGATGGTTTGATTTTGGAATGTCCTTCTCCATAGCTGGAGTCTCTTCTACCCTTATCAAGAGGAAATTAGCACTGAACAAATTACAGTGCAGTCCCTAACACCTTGAGTGAAGAAGAATTTTTCGGTTATCTTAGTGTTGTCAGATGTATGAGGAAAGAGAAGTATATTCGAGCCAAGACTATTCAGTGTATGTATAGGCAAAGGAAACTGAGCCGTAACCAGAAAGAGGGCTCCAATGTAGTACTGTCTGGCCAATCAGAGGTCCTAATAGCTCTATAGCGGTAGTATGGTATTGTCCATCACTCCATGTTCCATGATTTTATCGAGCTTCATAACATGCTCTTACTAACAACACTTTCATCATGCTTATTCTAGAAAACTCTCATATTCATTCCCGAGCCTCTAAGTTTCTCTTTACAATTGGCAATTAATACATCATTAGTATACATGAAGTGGTCCAGACTTTATACATAATCCTTTTGTTTCCCACAAAATTTACCCCTCAACACTTCAACTGTAAATAACATGGCGTAGAAATGAGACATTTCAAGAACACTTATTTTTACATAGGAGTCGCTATTATGATAAAAAATGAAAATTATATACGCCGTAAATGATACATACTATATATATATATATATATATATATATATATATATATTTATATATATATATATATATATATATATATTTATAAAATCCTTCCATTGTTCACGACTCCAAGATAAATCATGGAAATGATAAAAAGGAAAGCTTATTCACAATAACTTTCTCCTTCGAGACACAAAGACCTACCTAACCTGACCTTTAGCTACCTTTCTCATCTTCATGCAGTTTACTGACCAGAATCTGAATTTCTTTCCAACTAAGGTAAATACGTGATAGGGCGTATCTCATTGGTTTCTATCTAAAGGGCGTTTTTGGTAGTCATGCCTAATATTCCACTCTATCATATAGTACGTTTAAGTAATGCGTCGATAATAAAAATACATTAAAAGCATATAAAATAAAAAAATGAAAGAGTAATAATTGGCCATCTGGCCACGGAATCTAATGAAATATTCTCTGTTTTAAACCATTTAAAATCCCTTGCTTGTCCTTTTATAGTCACACACTGTTCAATTTCGAACCAGTTCACTTTTCTTTAAAAAAAAAAAAAATAAATAAATAAAAAAAGGAACAAGAAAGTATATTAACTTGAGAAACTTTGGTACGAAAAAAAAAAAACTCTACCGAACTGCCTAATAGATAAGTCTACTTCGATGTATCACTGAGCCTATTTAAAGTCCTAATAAAACCAAATGAGTTTAGTAACTTTCCTTAATAAGTTATGTTTCGAGTAGGGGTAAGATACAATCTGGATCCTAAGAGATAATGAGATATTACACTAATATATTGCACCATTCCAGAACTTTCATGCTATAATGATGCTCAAAATCGAAATAAGTATCATCTATGATGAAAAATTTCTTAAGACTGAGCAAGAATAAAGATCAGTTTGAAAAATAAAAATACAGAAATTATAGTCTAACTAAAACATATTGCAATACTTGGAAATTTCATATTCACTCACTCAAATAATTTTGATGTTTTATATTCCCTTAAATTTCTTCCAGTGCGAATCGTATACATAAAATTGAGAACACTTGTCAAGTACTTCTATTAAATTCATATATATCTTAATAGTTCTTGGCTTGCTATGTTGAATTCTTATATTGGGTTTCTTCATAAAAAAATATCCTACCAGTGAGAATGATTTTGATTCCTCGACCTACGTAAGAATTATGACAAAATCTAAATAAATGAATATATAAATTGAGATTTTATGCTCGTTCTCTTCCTTCAAATTCTAATGATTAGGGTATCCAGAATTAACCAAGATTCATGATCTTTAATATTCAAATTGTTAACAATGATTACTAACAAAAATAAACACAATACCAACTTAATGTTCTTGCGATAAATTAATAAGAAATAAATTCCTTCCCAATAGAAGAAATAGAAATTAACAGATTTTCCAAGAGAAAAAAAATTCCTGAAAAAAGGAAACAAATCAGACAGGAATGAATATTCAGGTCACGTACTCCATGGAAAGATGATCAGAGAGAAAAAAGGAAAGGTGATAAGTGAAATGGGGAGAGAATGAAGCAAAGAATTGAAGTAGAGAGAGAGAGAGAGAGAGAGAGAGAGAGAGAGAGAGAGAGAGAGAGAGAGAGAGAGAGAGAGTGATATTCCGGATTCAATTAAAATCATATAGAATTACCTTTTAGCTAGTCCTCTACCACTATATAATTTTGTAAAGAGATAAGACCGAAGCCCCTTGTTGTGAGCCCTTTTGCTTTGATGAAGAAAAGGTTATCATGTCATTTTTAAGTTTTTATCTAGGTTATTTCGCTCTTTAGAGTTCTAGTTGCCTAGTGGAAACGTTCATGCCTGTTGATCTGCTGGACTGGGGTTCGAGACCCGCTCAAGCTTGATGCTTTCTTGTAGTGTCTGTAACCTCACTATCCTTGTAAGCTACGGATGTTGGGGGGGGGGGGGGAGGTTAGGGGAACCTATACGACTATATTATGAGTCATCAGCAGCCATTGCCTGGCCCTAACTTGGGTAGAGGAGAGAGAGAGAGAGAGAGAGAGAGAGAGAGAGAGAGAGAGAGAGATATATGCTTCAAACTAATTTGGTAGCAAAATATGAAAAACGCTACGCAGTTCAGCTATAAAAATAAAGAGTAATCTTTCTAAAATATGAACAAATAATAAAAAAATCTATCAATGAATATATAAATAACTTCTTTCTATATTTCTACTACACATTACCAAAGACTTTGAAAGTGTGTTTTTCTCTTTCAATATGACATCCCAATTCATCAATTGGGCTGCGCTTTAACCAATAGGAAATGCCAATCTTTATTGACTATCCGGATACTCCCGAGTGTCGCTTATTTCCTACAAGTGGTTTATCTCTAACCATTTGCATCAGAAGATGAGAGAGAGAGAGAGAGAGAGAGAGAGAGAGAGAGAGAGAGAGAGAGAGAGAGAGAGAGAGATAAAAACATCTCAACTGGTATGATGATAGACTCACTTCTTCTTAGTCTAAATTGTTTAAATTATTGATATGCTTAAACTGGGGACTGAAGACTTTTATTTAGATATAATTCAGATGGAAATATTCTCAAGGAATTTCTCCTTTTTTCAACCAAAGCTGAGATGTCCGAAAATATACATTCCATCCGAGTTACTAAATGTTGACATTATCGCAGCATCACTGCAATCAGTTACTTTAAAACCATTTCCTTTTTCATATATGCATATAACTACTTTGTTACGATTTGTGGAAGTTACATCAAAACCAGTTTTCTTAATATATATATATATAATTATATATATATATATATATATATATATCATATATATATATATATATATATATATATATATATACATATATATATATATATATATATATATATATATATATATATATATATATATGTATATATATATATATAATATATATATATATATATATATATATATGCGTGCCGGGATATTTCTACTCTAATATTATTTAATATTGTTGAAATCTAAGTGAAATAAATTTCGTAAGAAAATACTTATTCAAGAGTGTTTTGACAGTTTCAGCCAATATTAATAATTTCAAAATGTGTGTGCGTGTAAAAGAGAGAGAGAGAGAGAGAGAGAGAGGAGAGAGAGAGAGAGAGAGAGAGAGAGAGAGAGAGAGGAGAGAGAGAGAGAGAGAGAGATAATAATAATTTTCAGGCTATGCCAATGATAAAGAGTATGACAGCAATTCTCACTAAGATTTAAATATTAACGGCAATAATAAAATCGATAATAGCTACGATGAAATAGACAAACTTTACATAAAACAACAAGAACAACAACAAGAGCACCTAAACGGCCGACCACTTGAGATGGAAATTGCCGGGGTGACGTAACACACTATAATTTGTTGCACATTGCTTAAGACAAAAACTCCACCAGCATAATGATAAACAAACACGCGCATGCTAATGAATGCATCTACAGATAAGGAGAATCTGCTGTTAATCAAG
>NC_090725.1:212501199-212504470 GCF_036898095.1 Palaemon carinicauda | reverse complement strand
AGAGGGAAGGTTCCAACGGAATAAGACGAAAATTCAGGAAGTATAGATTTTGCATCTGTTTGCTTGTTTCGTGTCTTCAGTTGATGGGCCAATGATGGACTCTGTACGAAAATCAAGCATGAAATATGAATTTTATCTACAAGCTTATATACATATATACAGAAACAAAGTTGTTTTCTTTAAAGGAAATGTCAGCTAAAATAAATGCAGCACTAGGTTCCCTATTAAAACATAATAAATAAATATAGATTACAACATTCATTTGATCATTTGATTACTTGATCGCGTTAATATTTCTGCCTTTATTTTACAATATTTATGGTGCCTTAATATAAGATAAGATTATAAGTGAAAATAACAACAGAACACACAATGAACATGAAAGAGTGGATTTGCTTTCTTCTTCTTCTTCTTCTTCTTCTTCGTCTTCTTCTTCTTCTTCTTCTTCTTCTTCTTCTTCTTCTTCGAGAGAGAGAGAGAGAGAGAGAGAGAGAGAGAGAGAGAGATTCCGACAGTTCCTAAAAGAAGAAACTACTAACTGCTAAAATGAGAGACGAAAAAAGCCCCCAGAGAAACACGAATAAATTTTCCTCTGTATTTCAGCTGCAAATGATATTCTCCCAAAAAAGGAAGGGTGATTGAATGATGGGGATCCACAATTTACTCAGAAGTGGGAGGAAAAAAAAAAACAACTAAATTATGAAAAGGGAACTTAAACCTAAGTCGTAAGTCATCACTGCTTTATCACAAATCAAAATAAAGTAAAAAAAAAAAATCTAAAAGTTTTTTATTTTTCCCCCTTTTTCGCACTACTGAGGCTTGAGCAAACGTTCAAATCAAATTACTCTCGACAGATTTTCCGAGCTGGCTTTTCATACGTCGTCGGTTGTTTTAATTTCTGGCTAAAGACGAGGATGACAAGGAAGCTAAAACGAGCAGCACTGGAAAAATATTGAAAGAAATAATATAAAAAAAATATATTATCACACACACACACACATATATATATATATATAATATATATATATATACATATACAGTATATATAAATATATATATATATATATATATACATATATAACATGTATATATATATATATATATATATATATATATATATACATATATATATATATATATGTATGTATATATATATATATATATATATATATATATATATATATATATATATATATATATATATGTGTGTGTGTGTGTGTGTGTGTGCATATCTTTATGTACTAAGAGAGAGAGAGAGAGAGAGAGAGAGAGAGAGAGAGAGAGAGAGAGAGAGAGTTACTAATGAATATCGTCACACCATTAGAGTAGCTGACGTTTTATGAGAGCGAAGCATTAACACAGCATTTATAGACCCAGCCGATTCACCAGTCTACGGGAAACGATGTTGAAGAAATAAGGAGCGAACCGATTCTGTGGTGACGAAGAAAGGTGCAGAGCTCTCTCTCTCTCTCTCTCTCTCTCTCTCTCTCTCTCTCTCTCTCTCTCTCTCTCTCTCTCTCTCTCATCCACAATTCCGGCAGAAAATTTACATTTTGTTTCATACCTCCTCAACTTGAAAATTATATAAAGGTTTTATAACATGTGTGTCCAAAAAATTATGGTTATTCTGGCATCTGCCTTTTTGGTAAAAAAATCAGCATATTCTCCATAGCTTTAGCATCCAAAATTCGATCTTCACGAAAGAAACAGTTCGTGAACTTACGATGCAGGTGAAATGGTTGATAGAGTTTTGTTTATATAATCTGATGTCTGAGCTAATTATGGCAATCACCACACGAGAAGGGTATATTATTCATAAAAGATCCACTTTTTCATGCACGATATGATTTACAGATTACACACTATAGTACCTTTTATTATTGTCTTCCAAAGACAACTGTAATTAGCCGTATCCAATGCAAAGAGTAAAACTTTGTACAGGAATGGAGAAGTCCCACTCAAATTTGGGGAAGGTCCTTGAGGGATACACTCAAAATATTGCTTGAAATAAACTCGAGTTCCTTCTTTCCTAATGACTTTGTCTAAAGATAAAAACGTAATACCACTGGGAAAATATTAGCGTGCTACTGCAGTTAAAGTGAATTAAAATAATCTTAAACACCGATTAAGGTGAGGAACAAACCATAATACAAAATTCTACTAAGAGATCTGTGATATTGAGAACAAGGAAAAAATATTTCCACAGATTCCTTACGAAAAAAAATGGTCCTAGAAGAGTAATATAGGACACGAGGATATGACCCAAAGACTGGATGAAATAAGAAATTCATACCAAGAATAAGTGTTAAAAAGGTTAAACATGGATTCATACACTGAAAACGATAAATTTTCTCTCTTTTAGGGAGGTTAAAAACGAAAATCCTATAGGATAATAACTGCTTTGAGAAAAAAAAAACTTACCATTTGCAAACATGCTTACTATACACCTACAGTACATACAACCTTTACCAGCAACAGGCTGACCCTTTGTAGGCCGTAGACAGAAGAGAGTAAAAAACAGAACGAGTCTTAGGATCCTCAGGTAGGTGTTAAAGATCATGTATTAAACAAAAGAAAACAAACTTGTAAGTATGCAAACAAGATTTTCAGATTGGGAAGAAATAAACACCATCGTATGGTGAAAAATTCAAACTTCAAGTACGAGTACAAAAATATATCTGCCGTACATACTTTGTACTGGAATAGTGTGAGGATTATAAAAGTATCGAATCTTTGCGATTGCTTTTGTTTCCCCTCTGTCCCCGGTCTCTGGAATGATGTGGCCTCCTCTCTGTCCCCAGAGTCCTGTAACTTCCCCTGCCCATAAATCGGTGGCCTCATTTGGGAACCAAAGAAAGGATAAAACCGTTTGCTTAAAGATCAGGCTGGCTTTCAGCTTTTCTTTATTCCGTATGTGCGTACGTATTCAATGACAACATAGACATACACCCGTACATAACATCACTAAACAATCCACAGCTTCCACCTTAGAGGAATGACTCCAGAGAAGGTTAACCTTCCAGTTCTCAGAGTAGTTTTATGCCACGATATTAACGCAATGTTCTGTTCTACGTTGGTTGAAACCAATAGTATTTACCAGATCACACAGGACCTCATTTCCAGCTTAAGTCTACATGGCGACAACGACATCTAGAGAAACGAGCCCAAAACGGCTTCCCTCCTCCACCTCATTGGATCGAACTCGCGCTGGTGAGCCAACGTTGTTGATCAATGTGTTTCGTGACCATGTGATAACGGGGATATAAAGTAA
>NC_090725.1:212428699-212483699 GCF_036898095.1 Palaemon carinicauda | reverse complement strand
TCTTACCCACATTAACTCTCAACTTCCTTCTCTCACACACCCTTCCAAATTCTGTCACTAGTCGGTCAAGCTTCTCTTCTGTGTCTGCAACCAGTACAGTATCATCCGCAAACAACAACTGATTTACCTCCCATTCATAGTCATTCTCGTCTACCAGTTTTAATCCTCGTCCAAGCACTCGAGCATTCACCTCTCTCACCACTCCATCAACATACAAGTTAAACAACCACGGCGACATCACACATCCCTGTCTCAGCCCCACTCTCACCGGAAACCAATAACTCACTTCATTTCCTATTCTAACATATGCTTTACTACCTTTGTAGAAACTTTTCACTGCTTGCAACAACCTTCCACCAACTCCATATAACCTCATCACATTCCACATTGCTTCCCTATCAACTCTATCATACGCTTTCTCCAGATCCATAAATGCAACATACACCTCCTTACTTTTTGCTAGATATTTCTCGCATATCTGCCTAACTGTAAAAATCTGATTCATACAACCCCTACCTCTTCTAAAACCACCCTGTACTTCTAAGATTGCATTCTCTGTTTTATCCTTAATCCTATTAATCATTACTCTACCACACACTTTTCCAACTACACTCAACAAACTAATACCTCTTGAATTACAACACTAATGCACATCTCCCTTACCCTTATATAGTGGTACAATACATGCACAAACCCAATCTACTGGTACCATTGACAACACAAAACACATATTAAACAATCTCACCAACCATTCAAGTACAGTCACACCCCCTTCCTTCAATATCTCAGCTCTCACACCATCCATACCAGATGCTTTTCCTACTCTCGTTTCATCTTGTGCTCTCCTCACTTCCTCTATTGTAATCTCTCATTCTCATCTCCCATCACCGGAACCTCAACACCTGCAACAGCAATTATATCTGCCTCCCTATTATCCTCAACATTCAGTAAACTTTCAAAATATTCCGCCCTCCTTTTCCTTGCCTCCTCTCCTTTTAACAACCTTCCATTTCCATCTTTCACTGTCTCTTCAATTCTTGAGCCAGCCTTCCTTACTATCTTCACTTCTTTCCAAAACTTCTTATTCTCTTCATATGACTGACCCAATCCCTGACCCCACCTCAGGTCAGCTGCCCTCTTTGCCTCACGTACCTTGCGCTTTACCAATATATTTTTCTCTCTATATTTTTCATACTTCTCTATACTATTACTCTGCAGCCATTCTTCAAAAGCCCTCTTTTTCTCTTCCACTTTTACCTTCACTCCTTCATTCCACCATTCACTGCCCTTCCTCATGCTGCCTCCAACAACCTTCTTGCCACACACATCACTTGCAATCCCAACAATATATATATATATATATATATATATAATATATATATATATATATATATATATATATATATATATGTGTGTGTGTGTGTGTGTGTGTGTGTGTGTGTGTGTGTGTGTAAGTATACTATAAGAAATTAACCATTTTTTATCAAGTTTGTACACAAAAATAATTCTTTAAAATTTATAAACTTTTCTAATATATATTAAAGAAATAATATTACTATCTTCTTTGCTGTTTCTTTTTCTTTTTAATTTACCTTTCAATAATTGTCGCCAAACATTTTAGAGTCCACACTTCCCTTTTTGAGCCTAACTGAATTTTCCGAGGAAGAACTAAAAATTTCAATAATGTATGTTATATAAAGACTGCGATCACTTAAACTGCGTTTAAACAAATGTTTGTCCTCTCCAATCCTCCTCCTCCTCCTCCTCTTTTTTTTTTTTTTTTTTTTTTTTTTTAGGGAACGTAGTAGCTACTTAAAAATACTCATGGTCCTTTGTCTTCCAGAACCACATAGAATCCAGGGTGCTTCTTTTGAACAGAGAATACCCCAACGTTTTGCTTCAACTTGGCGATTGTCTGTTGACGAATTTATTCTTTTTCCTACTATTCATTATTGACCGCTTTGTGAATATGAAGAGGCGGTCTGGACCTCTCGTTCCAATCACCCGACCATGACTTTTTGAAACATGTCATAAGACTTTGTAAACAGACATTTCTCGGAAGTCAGTTTTTGTAGGTCCAACATGTTTCTCAAACCTGAATGAAACGGTCTCCACTTTTTACACACACTCTCTCTCTCTCTCTCTCTCTCTCTCTCTCTCTCTCTCTCTCTCTCTCTCTCTCTCTCTCTCTCTTATGCAATTCACATTGCATGCGATATTGTGTGTTGATGTTAGAAATAATCTCTCGAAATGAGGATTATGAAGTATAAGTCTTCAGATCTTAGAATAGTTGTAGTGATATTATGAGAAGTAATAGTAATATTTCTTATTATAATCATTAAAAGATTTTTTATGTAATTATATATATATACATATATATATATATATATATATATATATATATATATATATATATATATATATATATATATATACTGTATATGTGTGTGTGTATTTCAATATAGATTCTTATATATACACATATACATACAGTATAGAAAGTAATGTAATATCTGGTGTTCCTCAGGCTAGTTTTTTTTTAGGTCAAAACACATATGTGTTTTGACCTAAACACATGGTCGGTGCAAATGTAGATGATGCTATTCTCTTTGCTTCAGTTCCCCCTCCTGAGTGTAGATCTATGGTTACTAAATACCTTAATAGAGATCTATGTGAAATTTGTGCATGGTGCAAAATATGAGGCGAGACGGTGAACTTAAAAAAAACACCTCAAAGTATATTTGAAAATACGGCGGGGATTGTGACTCCTTAACAACCAGATCTTTGCACAAACAATGTTTCCTCATCTACATATGACGAAGTAGTGATGGTGAGAAAGTTGTGAGGAATAAATTAGCAGCTAGAGTGGATATGTGTTAAGGTGCTTTGGCCATGTAGAGAGGATGGGAACTGGTCGTCTGCTGAAGAAAGTGATGAATGCAAGAGTTGATGGGAGAAGTACAAGAAGGAAAGCCAAGGTTTGGGTGGAGTGATGGAGTGAGGAAAGCCCTAGGTGAGAGGACAGATGTGAGAGGCAAAAGAGCGTCCTACAAATAAGAATGAATGACGACCAATTATGACGAAGTTTAGATAGACCCTGCTGGTACCTAGGGTAACCTTAGTGGCCGCTAAGGTAGCAGCAGTACGGGAGTCAGTATATGATGCTTCATTTGTGGTGGAAGACGGGGGAGGGTAGGTTGTGGAACCATAGCAGTGCCAATCAAACTCTCTTGTTCAGTTCCTCCCTGCCCGAGAGAGGAACGATGAAAAGAAAAATCCCATTTTGTGCTTTTCTTTTATGCCAGCTATATATCTCCCAAAATTCAGGGAAGTCCCGTGGAAGATAGAGAGATAGACATACTGTACAACCCCTTTAAAATTCTATGTGTGATTCTTGATTGCAAATTTACTTTTGGAAAAAGAAAAAAAGAAAAAAACATTAGGCCTCCTTTTTAATTGCGCAAAAAAAAAGGCTTATTTTCGGTGAACAATCTATCATGAAGAAATGTTTTAATCCTTTCAAACTACCTCGAATATTGTTCTCCTGTCCGGTCTTTAGCTGCGGACTCATTTTAAATTGCTGGGAGAAAAACGTGCTATTTACTATATTCCTTATCCCTGATCTGGATATTAATCTCTGACACCGTCGTTTAGTTAGTTCTTTATGCATATTGCATACGATTTCCCATAATTCAGACCATCCTCGGATTCTGTATGCAGTTATTTTTAACAGTGTTGCTTTCTCCACCATAAGGCTCAGCACTACATACTATTCTAGAAGTTTTATTCCAGCTGTGATCAGACTGTGGTATGATCTTCCGAATCTGGCAGTTGAATCAGTGGAACTTCATTAGTTCAAATTTGCAGCGATTTTTTTTTTCTTTTTTTGAACAGACTGACATAAGTCTTTCTTCTTATTTCCGTATGACACATCTATTCTAACTTTGTTAATTATCCTAAGGTATTTTGTCTTTCTATTCATTGTTTCTCAAGTATAGTTTATCTATTTCCTTTCCTTACTGGGCTATTTTTCCTGTTGGAGCCCTTCGGCTTGTAGCATCCTGCCAAAACTAGGGTTGTGGCTTAATTAGGAATAATAATATCTCTGCGTGTATATAAGTATATGTATTATCTTCTTTCATTTTTTCTATGGATTTCTCTCTTTATAGGCTATCTATAATGTGTTGTCGCTCGACAAGACTTGTTCCATGACGGGGTTTCCTCCTTCCAGAAACCAGTTATCATTTGTCGATCGTAGTACGAACACACATTCCTTTCAAAATTACTTTTTCAAAGCAGTCTCTATTTATGTACCTGTACATAGTAACAGAGCTCCATTTCAAATATTTCTCAGTCGGTGTCTACGATCCTCTCAATGAAGTCTTCGCACTGTTTGCTTCTCCCTCTACATTTTCACCACTTACATTTCGAGAGGGATGGGGCTTCTCTACGCCCCTTCCACACCCCCAACCTAAAATAATTCCCACCCATTTGCATAGATGGCTGGTGTTGATAAGTGCCCAGGCCCAGAAACAAGGCAAGGACAAGAGGATCTTCATATCTTATCATCATCAACAGCGCCGATGACAAGGTTCTGTAAACAAAGTCTATTTGCAATCGTTTTCTATTCTATTTATGATGCATACACACAAACACACACACGCACACATACTTCGCTTTCCTATTTTTCTTCACCTTCCCTCAAGTCATCCTTCTTACTCTTCTCCTTTATACTACTGTATCTACGCAAAAATAAGCAAAATATATTATTTGTTTATCCCCTCTCTTTCTCCCAGTTTACCCAAATTTCGTGCCCCACCATCTGCTTAACAAAGTATTTTATTTACTCAAGAAAATGCAGTTATATATTAGAATCATCAAATGAAATTAGTGAATGTGTGTGTGTCTTGACTATTCCATTCTATCTACACCAGCACATGGTGTCAAAGAATCGTGTCAGTCAGGTATTCTCTTTCCCTCTCCAGAGGGGTTATTATTTACGTATCTCCACAAGATATCCAGTCATTTATTGGCTCTCCATTTCCCACCTTTGCGTTGCTTCTGATAAGAGTATGCCACCCCCCCCTCCTACCTACGGGAACGCTTATCATGCCTATTTCACTTCAAAGCGTAAGAACAAATGCATAAACAATAGGCAAACAAATATTCTCAGTTTTGTGTCGTGAGAAGCCACGTTATATCTCTAGCACAGGACAAACACGCGATAGGAACAAAGAGAATTTATGAAAATTCCATGTAGTTTATTCCTGCACGTGATATGTTATTCACATAAATTATACACGCATACACACACGCGCGCATATATATATATATATATATATATATATATATATGTATATATATACATATATATATATATATATATATATATATATATATATATATATATATATATATATATATATATATATATAGGAATGTGATATCCGGTGTTCCACAGGGTAGTGTTCTTGGACCATTACTTTTCATACTATATACACATGACATGTGGTTTGGCCTAGACAACAAGCTTGTTGCATATGCAGATGATGCTACTCTCTTTGCATCAATTCCATCCCCTGAATGTAGATCTAGGGTTGGTGAATCCCTTAATAGAGATTTAGCTAGAATTAGTGCATGGTGCAAATTATGGGGTATGAAGTTGAATCCTAACAAAACTCAAAGTATGATTGTAAGTAGGTCAAGGACGGTGGCTCCTCAACATCCGGATCTCAGTATTGATAATGTTTCTTTAAATATGTATGACTCTTTCAAAATTCTAGGTGTGATTCTCGACAGTAAATTTACTTTTGAGAAACATATAAGGTCTGTGTCTTCTTCAATTGCACAAAAAATAGGCTTATTGAGAAAGTCTTTCAAGATTTTCGGTGATCAATCTATTCTGAGGAAGTGTTTTAATTCTTTCATTCTACCTTGTTTTGAGTATTGTTCTCCTGTCTGGTCTTCAGCTGCTGATTCTCATCTTAATTTGTTGGACAGAAACTTACGGTCTATTAAATTTCTTATTCCTGATCTAGATATTAATCTCTGGCACCGTCGTTCAATTAGTTCATTATGCATGTTGCATAAGATTTTTCATAACTCTGACCATCCTTTACATTCAGATCTCCCTGGACAATTCTATCCTGTTCGTAATACTAGGCAGGCAGTTAATTCTAATAGCCAGGCCTTCTCCATCACGAGGCTCAATACTACGCAGTACTCTAGAAGTTTTATTTCAGCTGTTACCAAGTTGTGGAATGATCTTCCTAATCGGGTGGTTGAATCAGTAGAACTTCAAAAGTTCAAAGTTGGAGCAAATGCTTTTTTGTTGACCAGGCGGACATGAGTCTTTTTATAGTTTATTTATGACATATTTGTTTTTGATGTTAATAGTTTATATATGACATGTCTGTTTTGACGTTGTTACTTATTTTGGAATGATTTATTGTTAATTTGTTCTCTTCATTTATTTATTTCCTTATTTCCTTTCCTCACTGGGCTATTTTTCCCTGTTGGAGCCCCTGGGCTTATGGCATCTTGCTTTTCCAACTAGGGTTGTAGCTTGGATAGTAATAATAATATATATGTGTGTATGTATATATATATATATATATATATATATATATATATATATATATATACATATACAAGTGTGTGTGTTTGTATGTGTATACTGTGTATACTCAGAAACACATACACACACATATATATATGTATATATGTGTATGCGTGTGTATGTGTGTGCGTATTGGATGTAAAAGTGTTAAACAAGTTAGAGTCATGCGTAAATAGAATAGTGAGAAGCAAAATTTGGTTGGATGAAAAGAACAAAAAAGAAAAACTAATTTCAAGTAACAAAATAAACACTCATGTAATAAGAGAAAAATCTGATGAGTTTAGTTTAGCAATACTGTACAAAAGAGGTACTCCCACCTACATGTTCAGTAATTTAACAAAATTTGTATTGGAATCAGCACGAGGTAGGTGGAAAATTTTCTAAACAAGATTTGAGAAAAACTATCAGAAAAAAAACATTAATCTAATAGAGAAAAGATTGGAAATGAGAGAAAACTCAAGAGAGATGACATAGAATTACCAAAACTATCCAAAACAATAAACAACAAACAAAAAACCCAAGTCATTTGTGAAAGCAATCAGATCAAAATTGAGGAAACACTAAAGAAAGGAAGAAACACCAAACTGATGAAAAGAAGACTTGGAACATGTTGCCAACAGATGTTTTCTTTAAAGGACTAAAATGGAAATATCATCAACATAAAAATTACGGAGGATTTCTATACAATACTATACAATAGAGATATAAGAAATAACTTTGCCAATAGAAATAATGAAATACCTGAGCCAGTACCAAAAGTAACAGTAAGAGAAGTGAAGAAAGAACTAATATGTATGAAAAGAAGCAGGCCAACAGGGAAAGATGGGCTAAATATTTAGTTAGTAAAAGATGGAGGAGATTTCATTGTAGTAAAACTTGCTGAAATTTACACAAAATGTCTGTATGAATGCTTTATACGTGCAGATTAGAAAAACTTTATTATTATACAAATTCACAAAAAGGGAGACCAAAAAACACCGGAATAATTACCGCCCTATAAGTTTACTCTCCTCAGTAGCCTATATAGAATATTTACAAACTCATCTTAAATCAAATAGAAAGGCAGCTAGACTTTAATATTTACCAAGAGAGCAGACAGGCTTTAGAAATGGGTATTCACCAACTGACCATATCATTGTAACTAACCAGCTAATGGAAGTATCAACAAAGAATTACAAACCACTATGTATGACATTTATAGACTATGAGAACGCTTTTGATTATGTCAAACTTCAGAAGTAATGAAAGTCCTTCAAATACAAGGAATAAATGAATCTAATGTTAGAACACTTGAATATATCTATACAGGAAGTACAGCAATCCTAAAACTATATAAAGAAAGGATTTACAATAGACAGGGAGATCCGATTTCTCCTAAATTATTAACAGCAAGCTTAAAAGAAGTTTTTAAAAATTTAGATTGGAAAAATGTAGGAATATCTTAACAACTTGAGTATTGTTGTTTAGTGAATTATGGGAGGAATTGCTAAGGATGATAGAAGATTTGAATAGAGAAAGCAGAAATGTAGGACTGAAAATGAATATGAGTAAATCTAAGATAATGTTAAATACAAATTCAGAGACAAATAATAAGGGTTACGGATGAACCACTGGAGATTGTTAATGAATATATGTACTTAGGGCAGTCAGTAAGTGCTTCCCCAGGGCATGAGATCAACATTAAGAGAAGGATAAGCAGGGTATAAAGAGCTTTTGGTAAACAAAATGAGATTATCAAAAGTAAATTGCCATTTCCTCTAAAATGAAATGTATTTCATCATATGGTTCTACCAGTATTAACTTGTACATCAGAAACTTGGAGCCTTACTAAAGCCTTAGAACAATAAGCTAGTTACTACTCAGAGACCAGTGGGAAGAATAATGATGGGAATAACATTAAGAGGCAGAAAAAGAGCAACATGGATATGATAGCAAACTAAAGTAGATGATATTGTAACATGTAAGAACAAAAAATGGACATGGGCAAAATATAATGTGAATGACAGTTAAATTAATAGAGGGACATTAAGAATTACTGAATAGGTCCCTAGAGATTGCAAAGGAAGCAGAGGAAGGAAGAGAAAACGATGGATGGACGAATTAAGAAAATTTGCGGGTGTGGAATGGCATAAATTGATCATAAACAGATGCGAGTGGAAGGACATGTCTAAAGATTTTGTTCTGCAGTGGACTAGTAAAGGATGGTGATATATATGTATATATATATACATACATATATATATATATATATATATATATATATATATATATATATATATATATATATATATATATATATATACACTACGGTTGGAAATTGGCGAATGGTACTGTTAATATTGAAAATCTAAATTACATTCCGGTCGATAGCTAATCCCTTGAGCAAAGAAGAATTATTTGGTAATCTCGGTGTTGTCAAGTGTACGAGGACAAAGGAGAATGCAGAACGAGTAGGCCAGACTATTCGGTTTATGTGTAGGCAAAGGAAAATGTAGCCGTAACCAGAGAGAGAGAGAGAGAGAGAGAGAGAGAGAGAGAGAGAGAGAGAGAGAGAGAGAGAAAGAGAGAGCTCCAATCTAGTATGTCTGGCCTGTTAAAGTATCTAGCGGTAGTATCCCAACGGATGGCTGGTGCCCTGGCCAACCTACCACCTGCAACCTACAATACAGACCAATGCTCTTGTTTGAATGCAACACCTAAGTGTCTTTTGTACTTCTGTAATTGAATACAACTATTGAGATTTCTCCGGATTTAGTACAGATTGCTGTTATTATTATTATTATTACTATCCAAGCTACAACCCTAGTTGGAAAAGCAAGATGCCATAAGCCCAGGGGCTCCAACAGGGAAAAATAGCCCAGTGAGGAAAGGAAATAAGGAAATAAATAAATGAAGAGAACAAATTAACAATAAATCATTCTAAAAACAGTAACAACGTCAAAACAGACATGTCATATATAAACTATTAACAACATCAAAAACAAATATGTCATAAATAAACTATAAAAGACTCATGTCCGCCTGGTCAACAAAAAAGCATTTGCTCCAACTTTGAACTTTTGAAGTTCTACTGATTCAACCACCCGATTAGGAAGATCATTCCACATCTTGGTAACAGCTGGAATAAAACTTCTAGAGTACTGCGTAGTATTGAGCCTCGTGATGGAGAAGGCCTGGCTATTAGAATTAACTGCCTGCCTAGTATTACGAACAGGATAGAATTGTCCAGGGAGATCTGAATGTAAAGGATGGTCAGAGTTATGAAAAATCTTATGCAACATGCATAATGAACTAATTGAACGACGGTGCCAGAGATTAATATCTAGATCAGGAATAAGAAATTTAATAGACCGTAAGTTTCTGTCCAACAAATTAAGATGAGAATCAGCAGCTGAAGACCAGACAGGAGAACAATACTCAAAACAAGGTAGAATGAAAGAATTAAAACACTTCTTCAGAATAGATTGATCACGGAAAATCTTGAAAGACTTTCTCAATAAGCCTATTTTTTGTGCAATTGAAGAAGACACAGACCTTATATGTTTCTCAAAAGTAAATTTACTGTCGAGAATCACACCTAAAATTTTGAAAGAGTCATACATATTTAGAGAAACATTATCAATACTGAGATCCGGATGTTGAGGAGCCACCGTCCTTGACCTACTTACAATCATACTTTGAGTTTTGTTAGGATTCAACTTCATACCCCATAATTTGCACCATGCACTAATTCTAGCTAAATCTCTATTAAGGGATTCACCAACCCTAGATCTACATTCAGGGGATGGAATTGATGCAAAGAGAGTAGCATCATCTGCATATGCAACAAGCTTGTTTTCTAGGCCAAACCACATGTCATGTGTATATAGTATGAAAAGTAATGGGCCAAGAACACTACCCTGTGGAACACCGGATATCACATTCCTATAATCACTATGGTGCCCATCAACAACAACTCTTTGAGATCTATTACTTAAAAAATCAATAATAATGCTAAGAAACGACCCACCCACTCCCAACTGTTTCAGTTTGAAAACAAGGGCCTCATGATTAACACAGTCAAAGGCAGCACTAAAATCAAGGCCAATCATACGAACTTCCCGACCACAATCAAGGGATTTCTGTACAGCATTGGAGATTGTAAGAAGGGCATCACATGCTCCAAGGCCTTTACGAAAACCAAATTGCAAACTAGGGAGTAGATGATTACCTTCAGCAAACCTATTAAGACGTTTTACCTCAGAAATGTAATAATCTGTTAATCGAAACATTATAATATAGATCAGTGTTCTTGTCTAAAAGCAGCACCTGAGTGACCTTTGTGTATTATCAAGATTTTTCCAGATTTATTACAGGCAAGAGTAGAATGAGGTGTAAAGATTTAGACTATAAAATATGTAAAGTATTATGTACGAAGTAAAACCTGCTTGATATGAATTTATTGCACTTTAGATTGTACAAAATGTAGAAATAAAAACCAAGGGCTTGAGTAAAACTTGCTTAATACCGATTTAACGCACTAAGTGATATTTCTTAATAGTGTAAATTCTCTTTAGATATGTAATAAAGTATATTTTATGAGCCACCTGTATTGTTTAATTTTTTTTTTTTTCTTATAACTCCGAACCCTCTCGAGTCTAGTCATTTAGCCTAAAGAACTCTAAGTTACAGCATTTCAGATATTTATTAACTGATACCGTAAAACAACCTGAAATAATCTGGCACAGAAAATAATTTCAAAATTTAAAGAGTCAGATATTATAGGAAGAAGGCAACTAACTTGAGAGCAGACTCACAAGGGTTAGGACATTATCAGTAAAATAAAACATACTCAGGCCGAAGTCAGACGTGGCTAATGACAGTTGGAATATGGGAGAGTTTATTACCTTTTAGACTTAGTGTTGCTTAATAGAGTTATATGGGTTTGATAGATTGGTGATGTTTTTATTCATATTAATTTGGTTACTTATAAACTATAAACTAACACAATGAAAATCCCCTATCCAAATTACTTACCGGGTTCAAGACTTAAATGTCGAAACTAAAACGTACTTCTAATGTAATAAAAAGAAATATTTGAAGTTTAAATATCAGAATTCAAAATATCCTGCAAAACAGTCACCATTGACTAAATAAACTTTGAAGTCTAAAGATTCCCCCTACCATTCTCTCTCTCGCTCTCTCTCTCTCTCTCTCTCTCTCTCTCTCTCTCTCTCTCTCTCTCTCTCTCTCTCTCTCTTTCTCTCGGAAGGCCAAAGAGCTCTGTTGCGTTTACAAATGCTACAATGACTTTTTTCATTTGCTGCTTCTTCCTTAATATTCATTTATTCCTGACGTGTTCCTGGTCAGTCACTATGATTAGTCCTTCATCTCTCCTCTCTGGCACTCTCTTCCTTGTTATATGTTTCCAACAAAACAAATTATCCCGCAATGATCATGTGAATCAATCGTGGTATATATGTCGATATACATTCATTTAAATAATGCTATATTTTCCTTCACGTGGCGTATCAGCAAAGGTACAATTCATGATATACACGAATCGAATCATGAAGCTCAATGTATACATTATACACATAATACAGATGTATCAATCTCTCCTTTATACGACTGACATCAACGTAGGCCTAAGCGACGGCACTGCCGGTTTTGCAAATTCCAATTGCAAGCTCAATATTGCCATCTTTATCACAAGTCCAAAGGCAATACTTTCAAATATACTCAATGAATCTCGCCAAAGAGCCAATAGTAATTTCAAACTTCACCATCATCATCTTAGAAATTGAAGGAAAAGTAATCAAGGTAAAACTCGATGAAAAAAGTACGATTTCACAAATTATTCAGTCCAACAGTGAAAATCTCAATTACTCAACGCGGTCTGTAAGGCAGGGTGAAAAAAAAGCGGTAAAAAGGACGAAATAATCATTATACATCATGATTATAATGGACCTCTGCCAATTTTACATTTAGGATTACGAACTCAAATAGGTACACCCCGTCTCTCTCTCTCTCTCTCTCTCTCTCTCTCTCTCTCTCTCTCTCTCTCTCTCTCTCTCTCTCTCTCTCTCTCTCTCTCTCTGTATATATATATATATATATATATATATATGTATATATATATATATATATATATATATATATATATATATATATATATATATATATATATATATATATATATATATATATATATATATATATATAGTGTGATACCCACCCACACACGCTATTTGCAAGTTAGGATTTGGAGGTAAACAATCAATTTAAGAACAAGTTCTACAGCGTTATACAAACTACCCTTAAATGGACCACCTGATGCTGGTTGACTCATGTTTTATGGAACTAATGTACGTGATTTACATTACACAAAATATCCTATCAATATAAAGTGAATAGATTCGTATATGTGGGTTCCTATAGAAAAGGAAGAGCGAAACATTGGAAAAGAAAGACCAATTTGAAAGGGAAAACGTCATTGGCTAAATGAAGAGGCAACGAAAAATTGTCAGGGGAAGAATGTATAGAAGAACCTCATTGTGTTTCCAATCCATCAGTTCCAAAATTACCGATGGGTTCTTCTTAATACTGACCTGGGAGATTAATTGCAATCATGAGAAGAAATAAAAATGGCTGATTTCGGAACATACATCCCAAAAACAGCATTCTTTATTTTTTTTTCTTTACTGCTGATTACAGAATAAATTTTTCAAATGTTTGCTTTTTCGGAAACAAGGGAAAAAAAGTCTTTCTATTCATTGTGCAGTGATTATTGTATCTTTAAAAAACTTGTTTTGTTATATTATTTTTCTATAAATAATAGTAAAGCACTGTCATTCTATGTGTAAAAAAACTTTATATTTATTGTGAAGTGATTAAGTGATAGCATAATAACTCCAAGATAGATACCCGTCGAAAGATATAAACAACTCGTCGGTAATAACGGACCACAGAAATATAAAGAAAATATAGGTTTGTATCCTTTGAGACAAGAAGTCTACTATAACGTATAATTCTGAGGCATACGATGAACAAAATCTTATCTTTTGATGACAAAAGAGAGAGAGAGAGAGAGAGAGAGAGAGAGAGAGAGAGAGAGAGAGAGAGAGAGAGAGAGAGAGAGAGAGAGAGAGAGAGAGAGAGAGGGAGTAAGCTGTGTCAAAGGACAAAGAAGAAAATTGCCGAAGAAAAAATTAGGCTACTCGTAAATGAGAATGGTTTATCCTTTGGCCTTCACTCTTTCCAGTAGCTGAGACATTAATCTCAACTTTCTACTATCAGTCATATTTACTTCACGCATCACTTCATCTTCATCGTTTCCATTGCATTCAAATCCTCTAGCTGCTAGCACAACCACCATTCAAGTTTCTCCAAACCCAGCAGGGTAGAGACTTAGACTCTCAAATAGAGATTTACTCTCACTCCCACTCATTTCTAAACCATATACATATAATAAACAGAAATTTTACATAGTCATTATTACCCATATCCCTTTGCCTTGTGTCAGAGAATCTCCCTTTAACGCTATAGTGTTACTGAGATTATGCACACGTAAAAATAAAAAACTGAAAAATTGTATCTCTCTCCCTCTCTCTCTCTCTCCTCATTTCCTTCACATCTCAATAAAAAAACATGAAATAGAGATTACATATAACTTTCCACCTGGTGCTCAGCACGATGCGCGCATTGACCAACCAGCAGCTTTGTAACAAATACAGTATTCGCTCACGTGGTCCTGCCGATCAAAGAAAATTCGCCAGGCAAAGAATACCTATTAGGACTTTCACATAAATATTCGACACATGACTCTCCTGTTCCAATCTACCAGATAATCTTCTACCGAACTCATCTGTATATACTCTTTTACCTGTCCCCAGAGTTTTACTACCCCTACAATTGCTATATCTTCCCCAGCTCCGCAACTTTTAGCTATCTATTACCATATCGATCTATTTATTCAAACATCTCCAAAAAACTTGACAATGGTACAATGAACTTGAATGTTGTGTAGCGCAGCCTCTCTCTAACTTAGGAGCAACGGCATCTATCACGTTACCAGAGATAAGTCATTGGATCACTGTAAATGAAATAAAAAACATTAGGTACACAACAGTTTGATGCCATGACGCTTGAACATACATTGTATGCTGTCGATCTGCAAGGCCAGGAAGAAGCCTTAGTAATACAGACATAAACCATGGTAAGTTCCCTGTTAACTATTTCTTGAGAGAGATGGCCATGCAGGATAATCAAGACGAAGGTCTGAATCATAATTACCATGATTAGGAAAAACGAATCAAAAACTCGATTTCTGTACATACAGAAAAATTGAGGGAAAAAATATATAAGCCGCTATCCCCAAAATGATTGAGCCGAATGATGTGACAAAGTGGCATTAATATTTTCTCCTTACACTGGCTTCCCAGCTGAATTATATAAGGGAATTTTAAAGTGATGTGAAAAAGCTAGACATCGATATCATTTCAACCTGATAATAATAATACAAAACGTAACATACTTTTCACAATCAACTGACTGATATTTCAAACTGCTCTAAATTACTTATTTATTCAAAGATAACATCCTGTCATGTATTCCGTAGTATTATTCGAACTGTAATTTCCTATATATTATGTAACACTCCCTGCCCTCAAAGAAAAGAAAAAAGAAATAATGTACATACATATGAATATATATTTATACATAGACCCTTCCACACACACACAGACACACACACACACACACACACACACACATATATATATATATATATATATATATATATATATATATATATATATATATATATATATATATATATATCCCTATTTGAGTGTGAATACCTTAACGTGGTGAAAGGGTTTTTAGCATGGCTTGCTGCGAGCGATCAGGCGAAAATCTCCTATCACCAATCCGTACTGGCCAGCGTCGTGATGAAAACTGGCCAAACCCCAGACATGACATAAAATGTCTGAGGCCTCTGTCATGCAATCGACTAGCATTTGCTGCATTGCTGTTTTGCTGTTGTTATATACTTATACTTTTATATATATATATATATATATATATATATATATATATATATATATATATATATATGTATATATATACTGTATATACGTATGTGTAAATATATATATATATATATATATATATATATATATATATACATATATATATATATATATATATATATATATATATATATACATACATACATTTATATATATATGTATATATACATATATATATATATATATATATATATATATATATATATATATATATATATATATATGTATATATCTACATACATATATATATGTATATATATACATGTATATGTATATATATATGTGTATATATATAAATATATACATACATACACACACACACACACACACATATATATATATATATATATATATATATATATATATATATATATATATATATATATATATACAAAGATTAAAGATTTGAACAAATATGCCTGCCTTTCTTCAATTTCTTGTAATTTCCGACCAGTGAATAGTATGAAGTAAAGCCTAGTGCCTTTCCCTCCTTTCCGTTGTTTTTGATCACTGTCAGTTCCTTGGGGCCAAATAAGGCGAGTAAAACGAATTCTTGTCTATAATATTATTCATAGCAAATGAACTTGACAACCAGCTACGGACCCTAACGCGATATGGTGGCAGGGGTGGAAACTGGATTCACAAGCATGAAACATCATACGAAGTTCGTAAATATTCCTAAATAACGAACGTAATTTCTGTTCTCTAACGTGGTATCACTAAAATTTCTTTTGGAGTTCGATGACAGACGTCTCTTTTGTACCGGGCCAATTGCCGTCAGGCCACAAACACTGTTCCCGATTCCTTAAACAATACAGTATTATTCTATTCCATGCAAAATCGCAATATGGGAAAATTATTTTCCAAATTTAACGAATCCCAAAGACAGAATAATGACCAGCACATGACTTTCTTCTTTTTCCCCTGAAGTAATAATTGCCTTGTTATTCCCATAAGGGTCCAGGATCGTGCATACTTACTGTAATCAAGTCCTATATATACGCAATGTGGGGCGACCGTATTAATTTCCAGTGGTACTTGTGTAAAAGGCGCCAGAGATATACTATATCAATGGTAAACACATTAAAACCATTTCATTGCCAAGAGCACCTAACAACGTTTTTTAATCATTCATGAAAGTTACCTTAGTGTGTTTTGGTAGAAATTAATGTTGCCTTGACTATAATATATTTTATCGATCTCCTCTAAACCATTAGAACTTTTAGAAGCACTACCATTTAAGGTAATGCGGGATATATGAGGGAATTTAAAGCAAGATGCTTCCCTGCTTTTACGGTTCATATGTCAGGAAAAGGAAATTCATGAAAAGCACAATTAATACTGCATTGTGACACCAGATAAACTTACGAACGCAATCAGTATAAACATATGAAAAAAGCATGTTTAAAAAATGTAAAGATACGCTAATAATAATGCTAGAGCCTAGGGTCCATTCAAACTGTATGTTAACACACTAACTACGATCGAACTGGTTTATTAATCATCGGGAATTTACGCCAATTTCTCGCTTACTTTCTTTCATACCTCTGATACCAAGTATAAAAAGCTGTTCTTTATGTTCTAAGTGTCAAAGGGTTTTATATAAATTCAAAGCACTCATGAAAAGAGCATAAATTCAATGTTAAACCACAGCATTCCATAGTAGAAATTATAAATTTATATTAGGTTATAACATTACAGAATGCCTAAGGACTGTGTTAAACCAAAGAATCCTGGAGTATACTTGACGGCTTTATGTTAAACCATAATATTCTTGAACGTGTACCTCAAGTGTATCTCACACGCTCGTACACTGTAACGGTATTTCTGTTCTTTTTTGTATATTGTCGTTATTGCTCTCCCCGCGGACTGATAACCTGTTTATGGCTTTATTTTCCTGCATCATTGTGTTAGAATTTTTGTGCCGTTCTTGAGTGGAACCGGTTGTATATATAGTCATACTCCATCCAAATAAAGTT
This sequence comes from Palaemon carinicauda, assembly GCF_036898095.1. NCBI lineage: Eukaryota > Metazoa > Arthropoda > Malacostraca > Decapoda > Palaemonidae > Palaemon > Palaemon carinicauda. The sequence goes on along the minus strand of NC_090725.1, from coordinate 212,466,030 downwards.
AGTTGTATTCGATTAGTCTCTCAGTCCCATCCTAACGCCTCAGGTATAGGTTGGCCAGGGCACCAGCCACCTGTTGAGATACTACTGCAGCTGCTAGAGAGTTGTGGGGTTCTTTGACTGGCCAAACAGAACTGCATCTTTCTCTCTGGTTATGGTGCACTTTCTCCTGCCTTCTCATACACCGAATAGTCTGGCCTATTCCTTTCACATTCTCTTCTGTCATATACCTGAAAACACTGAGATTACCAAACAATTCTTCTTCACCCAAGGGGTTAACTAATGCACTGTAATTTTTCAGTGGCTACTTTCCCCTTGGTAAGGGTATAAGAGACTTTAGCCATGGTAAGCAGCTCTTCTAAGAGAAGGACACTCCAAAATCAAACCATTGTTCTCTAGTCTTGGGCAGTGCCATAGCCTCTGTACCATGGTCTTCCAATGTCTTGGGTTAGTGTTCTCTTGCTTGAGGGTACACTTTGGCACACTATTCTATCTAATTTCTCTTCCTATTGTTTTGTTAAAGTTTTTATAGTTTATATAGGAAATATTTATTTCAATGTTGTTGCTGTTCTTAAAATATTAACTTTTTCCTTGTTTCCTTTCCTCACTGGGCTATTTTCCCTGTAGGGACCCCTGGGCTTATAGCATCCTGCTTTTCCAAATAGGGTTGTAGTTTAACAAAAAATAATCAATAATAATAATAATAATAATAATAATAATAATGGTGACTAGCAGAGTGACTGCTCCTTCCTGCCTTCCCCCTCACTGCTGTGCCATACTGTTTTAAAATGCCATCCACTGAATCTGCCTCTTTGGCACATGCCGCCTCAATGAAACTACCGCCCTTCTCAGGCGGTGAAGCGTTCGCTTGGTTCCAGCGTGCTGAAATCCAGTTTCGCATCAAGGGCATAATTCAGTCAAGCAACAAAGCAGATTACGTTCTTGTAGCGATCCCCAAGGGCCCTTTTCTGAAAACCTCAGATTGGCTGTGCGAGCAAGGAGACACCCTCATAACATACGAAGACTTCAAATCATTCCTTCTGAAGTAGTACTCACCATCACTGGCTGCCCGCATGATAAAACCTTTCTAGCTCTCTCAAAAACTGCTGGGGGATCAAAAGGCTTTGCTCAAACTGCTGGGGGATCAAAAGGCTTTGCTCGCCCTTAGGGAAATGACCAGTATTGCTCGCCTGCAACTTTCTGCAGATGGCTCTCTTCGTGAAGTGAATCTACTTTGTGCCCTTTGGGCACAGCGCCTACCTGAACCTGCATGTGCTGCCATCCCCTATGTTGATATTTTGCCCACTAAGGACCTGATGACCAAAGTCGATGCCATTATGGACAGCCACTTCACCACCTTCCCGACATCCATCAATACCTTCACTCCTGATGAAGTGGACAACTATTCAACATTGACTGAAGCTTTTGTGAATGCGGTTGGACACAAATGCCCTCCCCGTGACGTGCCAAAGCCGTGAAAAAGCCGCCCAACACCCAAATATAACACCCCCTTTCTTAAGCCCAAACCAACAACCTCTCCAGCCACTTACTGATTCCCATCGGCGGCAGTTATGCTGCTACCACTCAAAATTTGGGGCTACTGTGAAGAAAAGTGTGAATGGTTGTCAGTGGCAAAAAACCATGTAAGTAGGCCATCGCTTGCGGTGGTGGCCTCCCTTGTCTCTAATCTTTTCTTTTTACATGACTCAGGTACGTGCATGCGATTTTTGGTAGACACTGGCGCTTGCCATTCTATTCTACCAAGGCCACTCTCCAGGACACGACATAGTCTGTCTACGTCTGCCAAAAACCGCCTGGTAGCTGTCAATACCCACCCAAAGTTATGAAACCCTTTACATTATCATTTGGAAGCGCGAAATATATTTGGAAGTTTCCCATTGCTGACATCACATTGCCAATCCTCGGTGTGGATTTCCTCTCACACTTCCACCTCCCGGTCGATGTAGCTCACCGACAGTTAGTCAACATGGATCCGTACTCCTCGACACCTCTTCAAACCAAACCCTCTGACCTCTCTCTCCACATCAGTGCACCCATGGTTGCTTACACCCACCTCCTCACATCGTACCCGGAAGTCTTTCGTCCAGAACTTCGTCAAATGCCCATGGGTCTTGTGAAATATGGTATTTATGACCATATCAAGATGACGGTGCCCCCAGTGTTCACCCGATTCAGATAACTGGCACCAGATCGGTTGGCAGTCGCTAAACAAACTTTTGCTGAAATGGAAGAAATGGGCTTTGCAAAAGGCCTCAAGCCCATAGTCATCACCCTTACACATCGTCCTGTAGAAATATGGCTCTCTGCGTCCTTGTGGGAATTAAAGGCATCTGAACATGCATACAGAACCAGATCACTACCCCTCCCAAACAGCACTGACGTGACCTCCTACTTGCACAAAGAAAAGGTTTTCTCCACGCGCGACCTCCCTGGTAGCTGTCAATACCCACCCAAAGTTATGAAACCCTTTACATTATCGTTTGGAAGCGCGAAATATATTTGGAAGTTTCCCATTGCTGACATCACATTGCCAATCCTCGGTGTGGATTTCCTCTCACACTTCCACCTCCCGGTCGATGTAGCTCACCGACAGTTAGTCAACATGGATCCGTACTCCTCGACACCTCTTCAAATCAAACCCTCTGACCTCTCTCTCCACATCAGTGCACCCATGGTTGCTTACACCCACCTCCTCACATCGTACCCGGAAGTCTTTCGTCCAGAACTTCGTCAAATGCCCATGGGTCTTGTGAAATATGGTATTTATGACCATATCAAGATGACGGTGCCCCCAGTGTTCACCCGATTCAGATAACTGGCACCAGATCGGTTGGCAGTCGCTAAACAAACTTTTGCTGAAATGGAAGAAATGGGCTTTGCAAAAGGCCTCAAGCCCATAGTCATCACCCTTACACATCGTCCTGTAGAAATATGGCTCTCTGCGTCCTTGTGGGAATTAAAGGCATCTGAACATGCATACAGAACCAGATCACTACCCCTCCCAAACAGCACTGACGTGACCTCCTACTTGCACAAAGAAAAGGTTTTCTCCACGCGCGACCTCCCCTTCTGTATGTTACGTGGACGACATACTTATGTTCTCTTCCTCAAAAGAGGAACACCTCTGTCATCTACGCATCATACTCGACAGCCTACAACAGAACGGCCTTATAGTCCAGTACGACAAGTGTACCTTTGGCGCCAACGAAGTATCGTTCTTAGGGCACCAGGCACCGTATCACTCCTAAAAGAGTCCACCCACTCCCTGAGAATTTAGCAGCCATTCAGAATTTCTCCACGCCCTCAACTGCCAAAGCACTGCAGGAATTCTTGGGGCATGATCAACTGTTATGACTGTTTTTTGCCAGTTATCCCCACCACATTTGCCCCCTCTATGTCTCCCTCAAGGGCAAGCCAAAAGACCTGAAGTGTGGTCCCTTTCAGGAAGCACCCATTTGCAATGCAAAGAATGCCCCATCAACTACTGCTGCTCTTACTTTTCCCGTGCCACATGTACCTCTCCTTCTCTCCACTGATGCCAGTGACGTCGCTATTGGGGCAGTCCCTGAGCAGTTGGTCAACGGTTCGCCCCAACCATTGATGTTCTTCAGTAAAAGAACTGCCACAGGCGGAATCCGGCTACTCTACCTTCGACCACGAATTGCTGGCGGTGTACTTACTTGGTGTCTGTCACTTTTGCCACTTCTTGGAAGGTACGCCCTTTGTTAGTCACAAGGACCACGTGCCTCTGGTGCATGCCTCTACTTGTCAGTACCATGCCTGCTCCGCCCATCAACACCAGCATCTCTCTGTCATGGCTGAATACAATTGTACCCTTCAGCATGTGCCTGGGAAATGAATCCGGTTGCCGATGGCCTGTCAAGCAACACATTGGCCACCATTCACCTGGGATTAGATTACAATACCTTGGCAAAAGCCCAACGAAAAGATCCAGAGTACCAAGCATGTAAGACATCCTGCACATCACTCCGCTGAAAGGACGTCCCTCTCGACGACTCCACTGCCACCCTTCTCTGTGATGTCTGAACTGGTAGACCTAGACCGTGGGTACATTCTCCCATGTGCCCACAGGTGTTTGATTTGGGTCCATGCCTGTACTTCATGCCAAACCTAAAAAGTACATCGACACACAAGGGCATCGATACCTATTTACCGTCATCCACCACTCCACTTATTGGCCTGAAGCTATTCCTATGGAAACTGCAACATGCACCTCGCTTACACCTGCCTTACCCTTAGGATGGATAGCGAGATTTGGTATCCCTTAGAATACTACTTCTGACAGGGGCACCACTTTCTCCTCTTGACTGTGGACATCATTAGTGAATCTCCTGGGTATCACCCTTTATCAGACAACTGGATACAACCCTGCCGCCAAAGGTATGGTTAAACGTTTTCACCGTACCTTCAAAGCAGCTTTAAGTTCCCGCTGCAAGGACTCCAACTGGATTACCCAGCTTCCCTGGGTCATCCTGGGACTAGGGACCACTCCTAAAGATGCCCTGGATGTCTCAGCAGCTGAAATGGTATATGGTGGTCCGTTGGTCATCCCTGCCGAATTTTTTTCCGCCTGTAACCTCCTCCGACAATCTCCAGCGCCTGCATCAGGTTGTGGGAAAATTTGCTCCACGCCACCAGACTTACAAACCCCCAGGTAAGCAACACATACCGACAAATCTGCACTTAGCAAAGCACATTTTCCTGCGCAACGACACTAGCAAGCCACCATTAACGCCTCCTTACACCGGCCCTTTCCTCGTGATCCGTCTTACGCTGAAAGCAATCCTCCTCAACATGCCTATCTCCTGCCAGATGACCCGCCTACAGTACACCTCTCAAGATTAGGGCGCCCTATTTCCCATTTATGTCTCTTTTAGTGACGGGAGACATGTACCACACGTGTATTACACACGCTTGCACACTGTAACGGTATTTCTGTTTTTTGTAAATTGTTGCTATCGCTCTCCCCTAATATCCTGTTTATGCCTGTATTTTCTTGCATCATTGTGTTTGATTTTTTGTACTGTTCTTGACTGAAATGCATTGTATATATACCCATGCTCTGTCCAAATAAAGTTAGTTGTATTTGACTCTTCTCTCCGTCACCTCCTAACGGCTCACTTGCACAAATGCCTTTGAAGTGCATTTAATTAGAACATTGATGATTATACTCAAGGATTTTATGTTAAACCGTAACACTTATGAATCCATATGGTGCTAAACCATAACATTCCACTTGAGGGCTTTATGGTAAACTATAATACTCCTAAATTTGAATGCACCGTGTTGAACAAAAACATTCTCGAGTATTATTGATGGTTTTATGTTAAATCATAATACTCCTTAATGCCTATAAACCATCTTGAGCCAGAACATTTCGGAGTAGCCTACATTTGAAGATTTTATGTTAAACCATATCATTTATGAATGCTTAAGGATTGCGTTAAATGAAAACATTTCCGAGTATACTTGAAGATGTTATGTTAAACCAAAATATTCCTGAATGCCTAAGGACAGTTTTAACCCCTAACATTCAGCAGCATACTAGAGGATTTTATGTTAAACCATAACAATAGTTGGTGCCTTTGGACTGTCTTAATATAGAATATTCCGAAGTATACATGAGAGTTAAACCATAATAAAGTATACATGAGAGTTAAACCATAATACTCCTGAATACCTATGGAATGTTTGAATCAGTTCAAGACACTCTCAGATGCATAAGGACTGATTAACCCCTAATATTCTGGCATATACTTCAGGATTTTATGTTAAAACATATTTCTTCTTAAAGGCAGTGAATTGTGTTAAACCAGAGCATTCCATTGTATAATCGAGGCTTTTAAGTTAAACCATATAATTACTAGGCAGCTACGTACTGTGTTAAACCAGAACACATGAGTAAATTTGAGCATTTCATGTTGAACAATAATACTACGGCATCCTTATGGACTTTGTTAACCCAGAACATAGCAGAATAGCATATACGTGAGTATTTTTGTTTAACCCTAATACTCCTGAATGCCTATGACTGTGTTAAACAAGAGCATTCAAGAGTAAATTACACTCTTTAAGGCCTATGGACTGATTTAAACCAAAATATCTAAGACTATACTTGGTGAGTTTATGTTAAACCATAATACTCCCAAATGCTCATGTACTTGGTTGTGGTAGCATATTGGATACATCTATGCCTGGCAATCTAAAGCTCGATAGTCTATATCAGTGTCAGCAACCTCTTCATCCTTGTTAGCCTATGCTAAGGGGTTTTGGGGACCTTATAGGTCTACCTGCTGAGTCATCAGCAACCAATGCCTGGCCCTCCCTGATCCTAGATTAATGAAGAAGGGGGCTTGGTGCTAATATGTTCAGTATATATGGTCAGACTTAAAAATGCTTTTGTCCCTCGCCTATGCCATTCATGTGCGACGTTTAAAACCAGAACATTTTAGAGCACACTCGAGAAATTACATTAAATCAAAACCTTCCCGAATGCATATGGACTGCTCTGAACTGAAAAAAAAATGGAGTATATTATTATTATTATTATTATTATTACTATCCAAGCTACAACCCTAATTGGAAAAGCAAGATGCTATAAGCCCAGGGGCTCCAATAGGGAAAAATAGCCCAGTGAGGAAAGGAAATAAGGAAATAAATAAATGAAGAGAACAAATTAACAATAAATCACTCTAAAAAAAGTAACAACGTCATAACAGATATGTCATATATAAACTATTAATAACGTCAAAAACAAATATGTCATATATAAACTATAAAAAGACTCATGTCCGCCTGGTCAACAAAAAAGCATTTGCTCCAACTTTGAACTTTTGAAGTTCTACTGATTCAACAACCCGATTAGGAAGATCATTCCACAACTTGGTAACAGCTGGAATAAAACTTCTAGAGTACTGCATAGTATTGAGTCTTATGATGGAAAAGGCCTGGCTATTAGAATTAACTGCCTGCCTAGTATTACGAACAGGATAGAATTGTCCAGGGAGATCTGAATGTAAAGGATGGTCAGAGTTATGAAAAATCTTATGCAACATGCATAATGAACTAATTGAACGACGGTGCCAGAGATTAATATCTAGATCAGGAATAAGAAATTTAATAGACCGTAAGTTTCTGTCCAACAAATTAAGATGAGAATCAGCAGCTGAAGACCAGACAGGAGAACAATACTCAAAACAAGGTAGAATAAAAGAATTAAAACACTTCTTCAGGATAGATTGATCACCGAATATCTTAAAAGACTTTCTCAATAAGCCAATTTTTTGTGCAATTGAAGAAGACACAGACCTTATATGTTTCTCAAAAGTAAATTTGCTGTCGAGAATCACACCTAAAATTTTGAAAGAGTCATACAAATCTAAAGAAACATTATCAATACGGAGATCCGGATGTTGAGGAGCCACCGTCCTTGACCTACTTACAATCATACTTTGAGTTTTGTTAGGATTCAACTTCATACCCCATAACTTGCACCATGCACTAATTTTAGCTAAATCTCTATTAAGGGATTCACCAACCCCAGATCTACATTCAGGGGATGGAATTGATGCAAAGAGAGTAGCATCATCTGCATATGCAACAAGCTCATTTTCTAGGCCAAACCACATGCCATGTGTATATAGTATGAAAAGTAATGGGCCAAGAACACTACCCTGTGGAACACCGGATATCACATTCCTATACTCACTATGGTGCCCATCAACAACTATTCTTTGAGATCTACTACTTAAAAAATCAATAATAATGCTAAGAAACGACCCACCCACTCCCAACTGTTTCAGTTTGAAAACAAGGGCCTCATGATTCACACGGTCAAAGGCAGCACTAAAATCAAGGCCAATCATACGAACTTCCCGACCACAATCAAGGGATTTCTGTACTGCATTGGAGATTGTAAGAAGGGCATCACATTCTCCAAGGCCTTTACGAAAACCAAATTGCAAACTAGGGAATAGATGATTACCTTCAGCAAACCTATTAAGACGTTTTGCCAGAAGACGTTCAAAAACTTTAGATAATATGGGAGTTATGGAAATTGGGCGGTAATCAGTGGGACTTGAGCTACCACAAACACATTTACATAGAGGAGTAACATTACCAATTCTCCAACAAGTGCTAAAAGCTCCTCTTCTTGCTAACTTGCGTAAAATAACAGATAACTTTGGAGCAAAGAAATCTGCTGTCTTTATAAAAAACAAAGGAAAAATACCATTAGGGTCTACACCTCCATAAGCATCAAGGTCCATCAACAGAGCTTTAATCTCACGAGATCGAAAAGCTAAACTAGTTAGTTTAGCCTCAGGAAAACAGGAATGAGGAAGTTCAAGTTTTTCATTACTCTGTTTACTGTCAAAAACATCAGCCAAAAGGGTTGCCTTTTCCTTTGGACAGTGAGTGACTGAGCCATCTGGTTTAAGTAAAGGAGGAACTGTTGCATCTACACCAAAGAGTGCAAATTTAAGGGTAGACCACCATTTATGTTCCTGAGTTGTACCAGAGAGGGTTTCTTTTATGATTAAATTGTACTCCTTTTCAGTTGAGGCATAAACTCTCTGAGCAAAAGCTCGAAGCTGAGTATAGTTGTTCCAGGTCAAATCTGATCTGTTACCCTTCCAAAGGTGATAGGCCTCCTGCTTCTCCAAATAAGCACATCTACAATCATCATTGAACCACGGTTTGTCCTTCATTCGGTACCTTAGCACACGAGAAGGGATACGCCTATCAATTATGTTGACTAGATTCTCATTCGAAGAGACAACAGGATCTACACTATTATATAATTGTGACCAATTCAAGCACAAAAGATCATGCAAAATCCCATTCCAGTCTGCGTGGGATTTCATATAAATTTTACAGGAATATGATATATCAGGGACAGGCTGCTCAGTCTTCACTAATAATGAAATCAAGGCATGATCAGAAGTCCCGACTGGAGAACCAACCTTACTAGTTATAACGCCAGGGGAGTCAGTGTATACGAGGTCCAAGCAATTACCAGACCTGTGAGTAGCTTCATTTATGATTTGCTCACAGCCTGATTCAGAGGCAAAGTTTAAAGCTCTTAAGCCATGGCGATCGGTAGGAGAGATAGAACTTAACCACTCCCTATGGTGAGCATTAAAATCACCAACAAAGACAAAAGAAGCCTTTCTATCATCTTCTTGTATCTTAGCCATAATGGTAAGAAGACAATCGAAGATAGAATCATCCATGTCTGGATTCCGGTAGATCGAACACAAATAAAAGTTGTTATGCCTGCCACAAACTTTTATTACCTGAATCTCATGACATCCACATTGATAGCAGGACTTATGAGAAGCAGGGTACTCGGTCCTAATATACACCGCCATTCCCCTGGCCCTAGGAATGGCATCACGTTTCAGCATTATTGGCTTCTTAAAACCAGTTATAAGGAGCTCAGATGAGTGCCTCATATTAGAAACCAAAGTTTCTGAGCACAAAAGAATATCATACTGTCTGGACGCAACTGTAAGTTCTTGGATATTTGCATGAAGACCACGAATATTGCAATACAGAAGACGACATTGACGAAATCTAGGACGTACTGGTCCCGGATTTCGCTCAATGTCTCCAGACAGCATAAGAATTAATAGAAATAAAAAAGAGACATCATACTTAAAAACTAGATTAACAAGAATTATAACAAAAACAATATGTACAGAATAATAAAAAAAGTGATTGATGATACCCATAGACTATAGTAAAAAGTCGGAAAAACTGGTCAACATGGAGGAGCCGATACACCATGCAAGGCTAAATACCCTCCAGGATAGCCACTTCAACTGAAGGGAGGACAGTAAGGATGGTTTTGAGAAGAAAAAATCAGAAAAAGGAAAAGACAACCTCTTGATAAACCACCAGGCATCCATGGCCCTTCTATTAAGCCTGCCCAACACACCATTTCAAAAAAACAAGAGGAAGAAAAAAAAATAAGATAGAATAGTGTGCCCGAGTGTACCCTCAAGCAAGAGAACTCTAACCCAAGACAGTGGAAGACCATGGTACAGAGGCTATGGCACTACCCAAGACTAGAGAACAATGGTTTAATTTTGGAGTGTCCTTCTCCTAGAAGAGCTGCTTACCATAGCTAAAGAGTCTCTTCTACCCTTACCAAGAGGAAAGTACACTGAACAAATTGCAGTACAGTAATTAACCCCTTGGGTGAAGAAGTGTTAAGTATCTCATTGCTGTCAGATGTATGAGGAAAGACGAGAATATGTAAAGAATAGGCCAGACTATTCTGTGTAAGTGTAGGCAAAGAAAAAATAAGCCGTGACTAGAAAGAGGGATCCAATGTATTACTGTCTGGCCAGTCAAAGGATCCAATACCTCTCTAGTGGTAGTATCTCAACCGGCGGCTGGTTTTTATGTCAAACCAAAATATGACTGAATAATTAATCACCTTGTTGAACCAGATCATACCAAAGAATAATTTGAGGACTTGACATTGGACCACAATATTGCTGAATGTATGTGGACTGTGAAACAAGAATATTCCAGTTCATACTAGAGAATCTCAGTTTGAACCATAACGCCTCATCATTATGACTACAGCTTAGTGCACCTAAGGAGTTTATGTTTAACCATAATACTCCAAAAGGCCTATGGACTATGTTAAACAAGAACATTCCAGAGTATACCTCAGTAGTTTTAACTAAAAAATCATGTTCCTAAATGCTTATCGACTGATAAACCAAAACATTCTAGATTAAACTTCAGTATTTTTATTTAAACCACAATACTCCTGAATTTCTATGGACTGTGTTAAAGTAGAACATTCCATAGTATATGTGAAGATTATATGTTAGACCACAAAACTTACGAATGCCTATGGACTTTGTTAAATAAAATATTGCAGAGTATACTTGATTTTATTTTGAAAAATAATACTCCTGAATACTAAACTATGTCTAATAAGATGATACTGGTATATACAGTACTTAAAGAATTTATTTTAATCCATATTACTCCTAAATGCACATGAACCGTGTTAAACCATAACATACTTCTGAATGTATATGGACTTTGTTTAACCCAAAAAAAACTTAGTAGCATATTTAAGGATTTTATTTTTTATCAGAATACTCCTTAATGACTATGGACTATTTTAAACCAGAACTTTCAAGAGCACACTTGAAAATTTCATATCAAACCATAAACGCTTGAGTCCCTAAGAACAGTGTTAAACCAGAATATTTCTGAGATTTGAGGATATTTTGTTAAACCATAACGCTCACAAATACCTATTGACTATGTTAAACAAGAATATTCCTCAGTATACTATAGGATTCTATGTTGAACCGAAACTCTAGTGAGTATCTATATACTGTGTTAAATTAGAATATGCCAGAGAAAACTTGAGTACTTTATGTTGAACTAATTCAAAATGCTCCACAGTGCCTATGGACCGTGACAAGCTAGAACATACTAAAATATAATTCAATTTTAATGCAGAACTATGTTAGTTCTGAATGAGCATGGACTGTTAAACAAGAACTTATTAAATTATACTTGAGGATATTTTTGCTAAACCATAATACTCCTGAATGCCTGTGGAAAGTGTGAAACTTGAAAATTCCAGAGAACACTTTTGTATTTTATTCTAAACCACAATTCAATGAATACCTATGGACAGTATTAAAAAGACCAATTAAGAGTATACTTAAAGATGGTTAACCACAGAATTCTTGATTGCCTATGGATTGTGTTGAACTATAACATTCCAAGGTACATTTCAGGATCTCATGGTGAACCAAAATAATTTTTATGGTAAATTATTATTATTACTAGCTAAGCAAACACCCTAGTTGGAAAAGCAGGATGCTATAAGCCTGGGGCTTCAACAGGGAAAATATCCCAGAGAGGAAAGAAAATAAGGTAATACAGAATAGTGTGACTGAGTGTACCCTCAAGCAAGAAACTCAAACCCAAGACAACGGAAGACCGTGGTACAGTAGCTATGGCACTACCAAAGACTAGAGGACAATAGTTTGATTTTTGCGTGTCATCCTAGAAGAGCTGCTTATCATAGCAAAAGTATCTCTTCAACCAATATCAAGTGGGAAGTAGCCACGGAACAATTATACTGTGGTAGTTAATCACTTCAGTGAAGAAGAATTGTTCGATTATCTTAGTGTTAACAGGTGTATGAGGAAAAAGGAGAGTATATAATGAATAGTTCAGACTATTCGATATATATGTAGGTAAAGGGGAAATAAGCCGTAACCAGAGAGGGGATCTATACTGTATTGTCTGGCCGGCAAAAGGAACCAATAACTCTCTAGGGGTAGAGAGGATTTTATGTGGAGCCATACTACTTCTGAAATCCTTTGGACTCTGTTAAACCAAAACATACCAGAGTAAACTTGAGGATGTTGTGCTAAGCCCCAATACTCCAAATTCCCTATGGACTATGTTAAACAAGAACCTTCCAGAGAATGCTTGAGGTTGTTATGTTAAACCACAATACTCTCGAATACCTAAGGGCTGTATTAAAACAGAAAATTCTAGAGTATACTTGAAGATTTTACCATAATATTCCCAAATGCCTTTGACAGTTAAACCATAACATTAGAGTATATTTAAACCACAAAAAAATCATGATTTCCCAGGAAATGTGTTAAGCAAAAACATTCCAGAGTATACCAGGGGATCTTCTGGTAAGCCATAATAGTCCCGAGTGGCTATGGAATGTCTTAAAACAAAACAATATAGAGTAATATGAGGATTTCGCGGTGAACGCCTATTGACAATGTTGAACGAGAATACTACAGAGTATGTTTAGGAGTATTTTGGTAATCCCACGTATTTGCAGATTTTGCTTTGCATGAATATTCATATCCGTGGACTATAGACAATACCACAATGATAGGGATTGGCCAGAACATTCTAGACCATCCATTGGGATTCTATTTTCTACTAGAATAATCTTGTGTGTCCTACGATTTTGTATGACACTAGATTCCTAGAACTGTCTAAAGCTTCAACGGATTTCATGGCATACGAGGTTTTCTTGGGTGTTCGCTGATTTTATGTCATATCAGGAGATTCTCGAGTGTCGATGGACTCTGTGGTATATCCAAACATTCCTGAATACCTACAGATTTTATGATACACTTAAATTTTCTTGTACTTTGTACCATACTAAAACATTTCTTGGTGCTCACTAATCTTCGCACTTCCTCTACTTAAGTTATCTATTGAGGACCTACAAATTAATTACTTTACTCTGCCGAGATACTTTTTAAGAGTCCACATATAATCAGCTAAACCAAATAATTCTGATGTTTCATGAATTTCTTAACTAAGACCAGATATTTCTGAGGGTTCATTTATTCATTACTATACCCAAATAATTCAGAGGTTTCATGAATTCCTTACTACTTTCCCCTATTTATTATGGTCGAATTCTTTAATATACCGAGATATTTTTGATAATCCACGAATTTCATACAATACTAAAAAATACTCAAGTTCTAAGAATCTTTTGCTCTGTTCAAATTCTTTTGAGGGGGGATATATTCTTTTATATACATTGCTCAAAACATTTCCAATCGTCCATGGGTTTCAACAAAAAATATTCATTAGACTTGACGAAATTTTACTATTCACAAATATTTCTTGGAGTCCAAAATCTATTTGCTATACGTAATCATTTCTCTTGAGTAATGCGCTAATCATTCGTTGAAATATTACAGAGGGTTCATGATTTTTGTCTAACCTTTTAACTACACCGAGGACTTGAACGAAAATTGATCCTTCTCAAGAATTAATCGTTTCTTTATCCGGTAAATTTTTATCTTACTTTCTCCTCATTATTTATCCGGGCTTTTAATCACTATTCACCCTCGAATATCGGGAGTAATCTTGATAATTGATGCATAGGAGTAAAACTCGCAATAGTTTTATCATCATTTCACTGGCACAAAAAGTTAGGGATTCTGTTCGGTTCTCATAACATCTTTTTACGACTTTAATCAGTTGTAAGGCAATGAAAAATGGTTTCTCTCTCAAATAGCGGTGACGGATTTTGCTAGGAGAGAGAGAGAGAGAGAGAGAGAGAGAGAGAGAGAGAGAGAGAGAGAGAGAGAGAGAGAGAGAGAGAGAGCTTTATATTGGAACACAACAGTTTCACCAAAAACCTTAAAACTTTTGTTTTACTGGGATTAATAGCGATAACACATCAATTCCTGTGTTTTCTGCTTCCCCTTCTGGCTGGCATCCTTGCGTATACAGATGGAATAATCCGTAAGCAATTGTATGCAAAACTCAAAAATAATACAACGCTTTTAACAAACTATAAACTGCTTATCATAATGAATAAATGCCCATTTACTTTCAATATATCATTCACGTAAGTGAGATGTTAAGTAAAAACTTGTATTAGAATTTTTGAGGGAGGTAACCAACGTGATGAGGATAATAATATATAAGATATATTTCCCAAGGTTGAATTCTATGATAATTAAATTTGTATATATTATTTGCATGTATGTATGAGAGAGAGAGAGAGAGAGAGAGAGAGAGAGAGAGAGAGAGAGAGAGAGAGAGAGAGAGAGAGAGAGAGAGACGAACTATTGAAACTTGATATCCCGGATTCAGTTAGAAAACTAAAGAATTGCCTCCTATCAACTTCCACTAGTCGTCTACCACTATGCAATGTAATTTGCAGAAATGAGACCGAAGCCTCAGTTTGTGAGTCCTTTTCTGCTCCGATGAACAAAAAGTTATCCCTGTCATTGTTTAGTTCCTATTTAGGTTAATTTGCTAGTCTTTGGGGTTGTATTAGCCAATTGGAAACGTCCCTGCCTGGCAATCTGCCGAACTGGGGTTCGATTCCCGCTCAAGCTCGATAGTTTCTTGTAGTGTCTGTAGCCTCACCATCATTAAGAGCTTAGGTTGGGGGGTGGCTTGGAGGAGAATGTAGGTTTATCTACCGAGTCATCAGCAGCCATTATCTGTCTCTCCCTGGCCCTAGCTTGAGTGGAGAAGGGCCTTGGGGCGCTGATCATATGTATATAGATATGGTCAATCTCTAGGGCATTATCCTGCTAAGGTATTACCACTGTTCCTTGCCTCTGCTATTTATGAGCGATCTTTAAATACGGAAGACGTCTGGCTGTAGAAAACGAGTGTGTTTGTTTGAGAGAAAGAATGTGTTGGACACTTGTTTGTTATGAACAACTTCGTCAGATATTCGATCGTAAAGAGAAAATATCTGAAGATGCATATAACCATATGACAGCGAGAAGGCATTGGTCGAGTGTATTGCATAGTGGCCGTCTTTAATGCTGTCCCATCCCATGAGTGAACTTATGAAGGAAATCAGATATGAGAGTGAAGTTGTGCATAAAATAAGTGGTCGTAAATAGTGTTTAGTGCAAAGACAAGGGATACGAAGTAAATTGCAAGATTAGAAATTGGAGAGCAAAATTTATTGTAAGCATGATTAAATTCATGACATAAAACAGTTGCCAGAATAAATTAAATAAATGCTAGTATGGAAAGTAGATGCATGAGAATGGTTCTTATACATCAGCACTGGAGGTAAATATGCCAGATGATGATAAAATAATAAAGGACGAGCATTTAAGAATAAGCGAAAAGAAAAAGAATGTACAGTCTCTGCAAATGATTTTGGAAAAAGATTTGGGTATTTTATTTAGTGAGACGACGGAAAGGATAGTGCCATAGCCTCTGTACCATGGTCTTTCACTGTCTTGGGGTAGAGTTCTCTTGTTTGAGGGTACACTCGGACACTCTATTCTATCTTATTTCTCTTCCTCTTGTTTTTTAAAATGTCTGAAGTTTAAATATGAAAAATTTATTTTAATGTTGTTACTGTTATTAAAATCTTTTATTCTAATTGTTAATTACTTCTCATGTAGTTTCCATATTTCCTTTCCACACTGGGCTATTTTCCTTGTTGGAGATCTAGGGCTTATATATACTGTATATATATATATATATATATATATATATATATATATATATATATATATATATATATATATAGAGAGAGAGAGAGAGAGAGAGAGAGAGAGAGAGAGAGAGAGAGAGAGAGAGAGAGAGACTTTGGAATATATGTAGCCCCTTAATAGAAATATGATATCGGGCATTCAGATGATGATAATCCAATAGAGCCATGTAGCCCCGTGGTATTTTTATTCAGATTACTGTTGTTTATCCAATTCTCCTTTTTTTTTTCTTCAGCATAATCTGACATTGAACCAGGTGGTCTCCGTGGCACTGTACTGTTCCAATTGTCAGATCTGTGCCAATTCTTGATGTGGATCCAATTTAATAGTATGTGTGTATTAATATTACGGGAAGCTTCACTTGTTTTTCTCAGGAAGAAAACATTGGCGATAGAATAATGTTCAAAGATAAAATCGAATTTCGAAGAGGGATCTCGTATAATACAGAATTGTCAGAACATTTGGTTTTGTATAGTGAAATACTGCATGTGCAGACATCAATGAAATACTCGCTCGTGCTGGATAGTTGTCAAAGGGATGCGGTGTTCAGATGAGTCTACAGGGATAAAGTAGCAAGTACTATTGTAAAGAAGATGCGAAGTCACTAATTAGTGCGACGACCATTGTGATGTATTGCGATATGATTTGTTAATTGGGAGTCATGGTTACCAGAGTAATATTCTTACAGTAAATGAAACACAGTACCGTGCTGCTCTGATATGTGATAGTTTTTTGTTTTGGTGTCACGGTGTTTGATTGCAGTTACGTTCTAAAATTTAGTATCAACTCCAATGAAATTGAGGATTATGTAATTAGTACTAAGTTAATTGATACTGATGATTGTTTATACAAAGTACTATCACTAATTTAGGTCAATATTAAATCGAGGTTTTTTTTATTTAAGTTTCAACAATATTTTTCTTCAATATGAAATTTTAGTGGTGAAATAGGCCTATCTGTTTCATAAAATTAGCGTAGGCTTATGTTTTAAAAAATCAGTGATAATATGTAATATGTAAGATGAATCTATGAGTGCATAGAAATGAGTGTATGGGACTGTATCATCACCAGCCGTAACTAGTTCACTACAGGACAAAGGCCTCAGGCATGTCCTTTCACTCACATACGTTTATGGTCTTTTTGTGCCAATCTTTACCCGCAAATTTTCTTAGTTCGTTAATCCATCGTCTTCCTTTCCTTTCTCCGTTTCATTTCCAATATCTATGATTGACTTTGTTACTCTTAATGTATCTCTATAATCTGTCATTCTCATCATATGTCCTGCCATGTATATATGTGTGTAGGCTAAATAGATAAATTAGAAATGAAATAAGTGAGCTTGAGTCTGGTTCCTAGAGCCCGTCAGTCCCAAAACAGTCATTACATATGAAGTGAATTTCAAGGACGTGAGAAATTATAGAAAAACCTTTGAATTCGAAAATATTTTTGGAAAAAATTTCTTTGTGTTACTTTTTGTAATTTCTACAAAATCTGAAGGACAGTATTTGTTTGCACACCTCCAGAACAAGTTGACCAAGTAATAATTTACGATGATATCAACTAATTTGAATAAAAAATTCAGAAATCTGGACGAAAATTAATAAAAATTACTGGAATATCATTCATACGAATACACTTTCCAGATGAAAATAAAAAATTAAGGTTATTTGCACTTGTTTAAACACAGGATTTCTTTGCAGGGATAGTTTGTAACCTGACAGTTTGGAGGGATGAAGAGAGGCGGCAAAGTTTAGCATGGGGGATGGAAGTTAAGGATTGCAAGATAAGACTGAGACGCTGTCGGGTCCATTCCTTCAGTTCCAGCCGTTTTCCAAGTCAATTCCGACGTATTTCTGGTTTCTTCCCGCAAACTTATCCAAACCTTCAAGGGACGCAACGTGGAGCAATACGGGAAAGGGGGTGTGTTACGTCACCTCCTTTTGGGTGTGAAAGAGAATTCAGCTGTTCTGGTTTTAAAGATTGAAAGGCCGATCATGAATGGCAGAGAAAAGGAACAGTGACATTGCCCTGATTAGCAGGACAATAAGTCTACAGACTAACCAAATACACATATGATCAGCGCCTAAGTCCACTCTTCATCTAACCTAGGACAAAGGATTGATTGATCTGAGGTTTTCTGGTAGGACCAGGGAGGTCCAGGCAATGGCTGCTGAGGACTCAGCAGATAGACTTATAGGCTCCCCCAAGCAACCATCCTTAGCTCACAAGGATGATGAGGTTGCAGACACTACAAGAAACTACCGAGCTTGTGTGGGACTCGAACCCCAGTCCGGCAAATCACCAGTCAGATACGTTTCCAGTAGGCCACCACAACCCCGTATTTCCAACCTGAACAGTACCAACTCCGTATCTAGAAAATTATTTCCTTTTAAAGAATTTGCATTTTATGATGAAGTGATTAGAGTCGGACAAAGTTCCCTGGATCAGGCTCAGTCACAACTGGAAAGACAATTGATGAGCACCTCTTCATTAGGGAGGACGAAGTTTCTCATTAGACAGGGACACGTTAAAGCAATTAAGAAAAAAGAAAGGTAACGATCAACATATTCCCTTTTTTCGAGTTTATCAAGGGACAATTGGAAATCCAAAATTTCTGTTCTTATTAGTAATGCCAATGTTCCCAAAGATGACTGGAAGCTTTCAATAAAGTTTCTATGTTCATGCAATTATTAGTGTAAGTATGCCGGCTCTAAGGTTTAATAGAAGGATGCATATTATAATTTGTGTCACAGCAAATTATAAAAACTTGATATATTTGTTATGCTCAGGGCCAAAATAATACTTAAATGAAAAAGAATCTAAACTATTCACGGAATGGACATACAAGTTATGGGGTATCCCATATCCGCATATAACGCGTATACTCCGCCTGTAACGCTGGTAAAATTTAAAATTTTCTTGCATTAAATCATAATAGTTCTATGTTAAGGCAAAGATTCCACACAATTTTACCGTACTGATATAAATAACTCGTTTAAATAGTTATAAAGTCATAAGAAAGAGAGAGAGAGAGAGAGAGAGAGAGAGAGAGAGAGAGAGAGAGAGAGAGAGAGAGAGAGAGAGAGAGAGAGAGATTAAAATTAAACTTTCGAAACTTTGATCCCTTTATTGAAGCGAGCACATCAATCTCCTCACCACCTCTGCCTTTCTTTACCTAATCCTCACTGGGCTGCATATCATCGAATATCGGTCCAGTCCTGCTTCTAGATCACAGCTAATCATCCTTTCTCCATTCCTCTTGGCGCCCCGTCTACGTCAAGTTAAAGTGCAAACACTCACTCCGGTGTCCATAGAATGAGGACTCGCTGCAGGGTGATCCTCCAAGTGTCACTCGAAGTGATCTCAATTCACCCAGGGTCAGTCGATAATGTAGGAAGGTGATACGCAGTGGTACTGGGTGGCTTTCGTGGGAGTTACAGGCAAGTGTCGCATTTTTATAATACTGCTCTTGCATGATAAGCGAGGATTATTTCTTGGTAATTATTGATGAATGCCTGGCACTTATATTTTCATACAGTAAAATTGTAGTGATTTCAGTCAGCACAAAAAATAGATGACAATCATGTGTTGAACTTATTGTTATTGTTTTCTTTCATTTAAAAATATATATCTCACTATTTTTTTTTTGTCGTGTAAAATTTCAAAAAGCAAAACTCAAAGTTACACGATCTTAAGCTTTGATAATATTGTCCTTATCTTCCATAATACCATTTAAACTTAACAACAAATGAATAATTACAACTAATCAAGGAAAATCGCATCTAACTTCGACCAATCATTGCTAGAAAAATAAGACATCTTGAATCTTTAATCCCCATTGAGCTTAAAATCTCGAACAACGATCACGGATTAACAAATTCTTTTTTAGGAGAACAAGGACTCTTGATGAATCTGGTTCCTGTTTCAAGACCCACTCTATGACCCTTTGCCTGCCTTGGGGCAGGTGCAATCTCCTCTTGAAACCAGGGGACTAAAAGTAAAATTTCATATGATAATAAATAAGATTTGCATCAATTAAAGCACTTATAAATGCATATTTATACATACAAGACTTTCATATATGCGCACACACCCATATACTGTATATGATGTATAAACTGAATTTAAAACTGAAAGCAACCATCAGAAATGTAAATAGCATAAATAGGTTTGATACATATAAACTTCTAGAAAGTGAGCAAGAGAAACATTTGCAATTGAATGTAGGAATCAATTTGCAGTCTTAGAGACTTCAAGGGATGAAAAACAGACAATTAACGAAGAAAAGTGTGATATTAACAACATATATCAGTCAGTTGGTAGTGAAGTTTTGGGACATGCAGTTACAAGCAGAAAGCCATGGATATCAAATGATACTTGGTATATTATAAAAAATGGACAAAGACAGAAAAGGATTGTTGAAAGTTTTCGAAGATGTAATGAAAATTACAAGGTAGAGCATGTTAGTATTCCAGTATTGATAGTGAGGTCAAAAGAAAAGCCAGGAATGGCTGGCGAGAATAATTAGACAAGAAAGCAGATGAGGCTGACATAGCTATGAATTCAAGGAGTGGTTATGGTGTAAGAATTGATTATAGAATTATTAATGAAATCTCCACGGGGGCAAAGAAGAAGAAGCATATACCCATCGAAAAGAGAGATGGGTCTGTTATAACAACAGTGGACGAAGAAAGGCAAGGTTGGATGGAAAATTTAGTGAGGTCATGAATAGGAGATACGAAGTGAATAATTTGATTGATATACCTGAAGCTGAGGAAGCACTTGATGTGTCCATGAATAAATTCAGTGTGTTTGAAGTCGAAGCTATCATTAAAAACCTCAAGGGATGGAAAGCCCCTGGTTACGATGGAATAAGTGCTGAGATGATACTGGTTGAAAATGAAGTGATTCCAAGAATACTTACAAGATTATTTTGTAGAATGTGGCATGAAGAAGCATAACCTGATGAATGGGAGCTAGGCGTGTTGGTGAAAATGGCTAAAAAGGAGATTTGACTGATTGCAATAATTGCAGGGGTATCTCACTTACGTCAGTTGTCATAAAAATATATACTATGGTTATTCTACAGAGATCAAAGATAAAGATTAATGAAAAGCTGAGAGAATCTGATGAACAAGGGCTTAGAAAATTTAGAAGTTGTACTGACCAGATTTCTATTTTAAGACACGTTGTATAGCAATGTGTAGTATATAGATATCCACTTTTGATGGCATCTGTGGACAATAAAAAAGCCTTTGATAGTGTATACCGGCCAATTTTTTCATTAAGTCAGTTCATAAGCAAAGCAAGCACAAAGTTAATGTTAGGGGGAGTCCTATCAAATGAATTTCCAGTGAACATTGGAGTACTCCTAGGGAATGTGTTGTCACCTATGTTGTTTATCCTTCTCATGGATTTTGTAATGGAGAGAACAGTTGGGGATGGTGAAGAAGGACTGGACTGGATTGGTAATAGGAAATTAGCTGACCTATAGAGTATGCTGGTGACGCTGTCCTTATTAGCACAACAGAACAGGATTTCACAATGCTTGCTTACCAGATTGCACGAAATGTCACATAAGGTTGGGCTCAAGATAAATAGAAGAAAGACAGAAATGATGAAAATGGAATATGCAATGGAAGATGAAATATCCTTGGAAGGAGAAAGGATTAATGAGGTTGAATCGTTTAAGTATTTAGGAATTATGATCTCTAATACAGGGTCTTTAGAATCTGAGTTTAATGAAAGAATGAAACAAGCAAATAAGACAATGGCTAGGTTGACTAAAATATGGACATCAAATCGCCTGAAATTACAAATAAAAATCAAGCTATATATCAGTTCACTGAGATCTGTGTTACTGTATGGACATGAGTTATGGTATGACAATGAAACAATCTCCAACAGATTTTGCAGATTTAAAACCAAAGCCTCAGATGAATATTGGGAGTTAAATGGCAAGACAGGATTGGAAATGAAACTATAAGAAAGATTATTCGAGTCCCATATGTGGATGAGATCATGGTGAGGGGTAAATGGAGATGGATTGGGCCTGCTCTTTGCAATCCCTAAGAGAGATTAGTTCACCAAGCTTTTAACTGGGCTCCACAAGGCACTAGAAGAGTTCGAAGACTCAGACCTATATGGCTGAGGAGAGGACTATGAAGCGTGAAGTAGGAATTTATGAATGGAGAAATATTGATTTAAAAGCTCAAGATAGAGACGACTGGTGAAATCTAACCGAAGCCCTTTGCGTCAATAGGCATAGAGGGAGATGATATGTATATACACACACACACACACACACACACACACACACATATATATATATATATATATATATATATATATATATATATATATATATTCATTAACCCTTGTTAGTGAGAATACCTTAACGTGGTGAAAGGGTTGCGTGTTGCCATGATCAGCAAAGCTTTAAAAGTAATGGCCACCCATACTAGGTTGATTTGCTGTGAGCCATAAGACGAAAATGTCCCACTATCACCAACGTTGGGATGAAAACTGGCCAAATCCAAGATAGGAATTGACATGTCTGAGGCCTTTGTCCAGCACTAGTTGTTGTTGATGCATATATTCATTAAATGCTAATACAAAAGGTGTCATCAATTACATTAGGGCAACACTTTATTTTCTGTATGTTTTCTTGTCCTCGGGATAAAGCTTTGAAGGAAATGACGGAATTTGTTACTGTACTGCTCCATTTATTAAATGTTTCAGCCAATAACTAACTGCTTTCTTCAGAGTATATTTAAAAAGAAATCCTTAACCTTAGAAAAAAGTGAAAGAAATAAGTCATCTAAAAACAATATATATGAAAATTTTAAGATATCCTAAAACAAAATTATGAAAATACTATTGAAAACATCTATATCTTTAATAAAGCTCAATTCCAGTTATAGTTCGAAAGACCATTTGCACTGGAGAAAAATCTTGACTGTCAACAAAATCCCTCAACATCACTTCTTAAGGATTAAGTTCTGAAGGCATGCTGCCAAATGTCCTCTAAAATCAAAAGACCCGATGAACCAGGAGAGCTCGCTAGTGTCTTAAACGCACAATTAAAACTAGTAAGAATCTCCTGATGAACTGATCCCTTCATTTTTTTTTTACTTTATTGTTATTATTATTATTATTATTATTATTATTATTATTATTATTATTATTATTATTATTAATTGCTAAGCTACAACCCTATTTGGAAAAGCAAGATGCTATAAGCCCAGGGGCCCCAACAGGGAAAATAACCCAATAAGGAAAGGAAACAAGGAAAAATTGAATATTTTAAAAACAGAAACATTAAATTAAATATTTCCTCTATAAACTATAAATACTTCAACAAAGCAAGAGGAGGAGAAATTAGACAGAATGGTGTGCCAGAGTGTACCCTCCGTACAGAGGCTATGACACTACCCAAGACTAGAGAACAATGATTTGATTTTGGAGTGTCATTCTCCTAGAACAGCTGCTTACCATAGCTAAAGAGTCTCTTCTACCCTTAGCAAGAGGAAAGTGGCCAATGAACAATTGCAGTGCAGTAGTTAACCCCTTGGGTGAAGAAGAATTGTTTGGCAATCTTGAGTATTGTCAGATGTATGAGGATAGAGGAGAATCTGAAAAGAATAGGCTAGACTATTCAGTGTATTTGTAGGCAAAGGGAAAGAACCGTAACCAGAGAAGGATCCAATGTAGTACTGTCTGGCCATTACTACATTGCAGTTTTCCGTTTTTTTAGAAACCTGCATCAACTTAGTTGGCACTTTCTAGTCTTATTAGAAACCTGCAAGGGTACAGCCAGTCTTGAAGGTGTTTGACGCGCTGCTGATGAGCACTCTCTTTAGAAGCATTAGGTGTCTGATGTTGTAAGCTTAATGCACAAGGGGAGCATTCACGATTCAACAGTTGAAATATAACAGCGGCACTAATCACTAACTTGTCTTCCTAGAGTGCCGCCGCATGTACACAGGCATGCCAACTAGGATACATCCACCTAATAAGTGAGATATTATTTTAATTCAGCGTCAATAATCCTTAATTTTATATAACGGCCGATTCTCTCGGATAATGCCGAAAACCTTTGACATATGTCTCTTTCTGTTATATCTAGAGAGAGAGATTAATACATGTAAATGATAACTACATTTTTCAAAATAAAGTGAAATACTACGATTAAATTTTTGTCTTCAATATGCCAATCACAAGAAACAAAACAATACAGTGAGAGAACTGAGAACTTTGGACCCCCTCGCAGAGAGAGAGAGAGAGAGAGAGAGAGAGAGAGAGAGAGAGAGAGAGAGAGAGAGAGAGAGAGAGATCTAGTACATTACCAAATATCTAATGAGATGACAGATTAGCGTCTACTAGACCGTTATAAGCCTAATGGCAAAAGCATTACAGTGACAGGTTTTCGATGTATAGTAAAGCAAAACATCTATTTTCCTTACTGAAAGTACATAGATGTTAATATACCACGTTTTTTATTTTTTTGTTCTAAACTGTCGTCGAGGTTCCCTGTCTAAAAAAGATGGAAGGAAAA
Source organism: Palaemon carinicauda (assembly GCF_036898095.1). Taxonomy (NCBI): domain Eukaryota; kingdom Metazoa; phylum Arthropoda; class Malacostraca; order Decapoda; family Palaemonidae; genus Palaemon; species Palaemon carinicauda. The sequence goes on along the minus strand of NC_090725.1, from coordinate 212,441,415 downwards.
TGAAAAAGGGAATACGATACAAAACAATATACGCCTAACTCTCAAACTTAAAACACATAGCTGTCTTACCTTATTGCCTTATTTTTTGTTTGGGTTCCCCCAGGTCCCTCAGTGTGAGGCACCTTGTATATCCACCAGAGAGTTGCTAATACATCTTCCGGTGTATTTTGCATCTTCCAGTCTTGGATGGTCTGGGATGCATCTTAGGTATTTATCGAGCTGATTTTTAAACGCATCTACGCTCACTCCTGATATGTTTCTTAGATGAGCTGGCAGCACATTAAATAGTCGCTGCATTATCGATGCTGGTGCGTAGTGGATTAATGTCCTGTGCGCCTTTCTCAGTTTACCTGGAATGCTTTTTGGTACTATTAATCTACCTCGGCTTGCTCTTTCTGATACTTTAAGCTCCATGATGTTTTCAGCAATTCCTTCTATTTGCTTCCATGCTTGTATTATCATGTAGCGTTCTCTTCTCCTTTCTAGACTGTATAGTTTTAAAAATTGCAGTCTTTCCCAGTAATCAAGGTCCTTAACTTCTTCTATTCTAGCAGTATAGGACCTTTGTACACTCTCTATTTGCGCAATATCCTTTTGGTAGTGTGGGTACCATATCACATTGCAGTACTCGAGTGTACTACGCACATAAGTTTTGTAAAGCATAATCATGTGTTCAGCTTTTCTTGTTTTAAAGTGTCTGAATAACATTCCCATTTTTGCTTTACATTTAGCCAACAGTGTTGCTATTTGGTCGTTGCATAACATATTCCTATTTAAAATTACACCAAGGTCTTTAATTGCTTCCTTGTTTGTGATTGTCTCATTATTAGGTCCCTTGTATGCATACACCATTCCTTCTCTGTTTCCATAATTTATTGATTCGAATTTATCGGAGTTAAATACCATCCTATTTATCTCCGCCCATTCATATATTTTGTTTAGATCTCTTTGTAGTGAGTTCCTATCTTCATCACAAGTAATTTCTCTACTTATTCTTGTGTCATCGGCGAAACTTCTCACTACGGAGTTTTCAACATCACAGTCTATGTCTGAGATCATAATAACAAATAGCAGTGCAGCTAATACCGTACCTTGGGGCACACCAGATATTACCTGGGCTTCATCTGATTTCTCGTCATTTGCAACCACTATCTGTTTTCTGTTTTGCAGGAATTCTTTTACCCATTTTCCTATCTTTCCCACAATATTATGCTTTCTCATTTTTTTCTCCAATATGTTATGGTCTACCTTGTCAAAGGCTTTTGCAAAATCTAGATAGATCACATCTGTATCTTTTTCATTTATCATATTATTGTATATGTTTTCATAGTGAGCTATCAGTTGGGTCTGTGTACTTTTTCCAGGTACGAAACCGTGTTGACCCATATTAAACAAATTATTTTTGACCAAATGGTTCATTATTTTCTTTTTTATTACCCTCTCATACACTTTCATAATATGTGATGTTAGACTAACAGGTCTATAATTGCTTGCCTCTAGTCTTGATCCACTTTTGAAGATAGGGGTTATATAAGCTAATTTATGTTTAACATATATCTCGCTCATATCTATACTCTGTCTTAGCAGTATTGCAAGTGGCTTCGCGATAGTGTTTGCAGTTTTTTTTAACAAAATCGCTGGAACTCCATCTGGTCCGGCTGCCGACCCATTTTTAATTTCGTTTATAGCCGTGACAATATCTGCTTCATTAATATCTATATCCGTTAGATATTCAACATTTTCTTCTCTCATTTCTGTTTCATTATTCTCATTCGCAATTCTTGGCGTGAACTCACTCTTATATTTTTCTGCTAATATGTTGCATATTTCCTTTTTTTCATTCGTTAGCCGTCCTTCAATTCTTAGAGGGCCTATTTCTATTCTCCTTTTATTCATCTTTTTTGCATAGGAGTAAAGTACTTTGGGGTTTCTTTTTATATTTTGAAGTGTCATTTCTTCTAAGTCCCTTTTTTCATTTTCTTTCGACTGTATAATCTTTTGTTCTGCATTTTCTATCTTACATTTTATTTCCCTCATTTTCCACACATTTTTTTCTTTTGCAAGATTTTTCTTCCACTTTTTAATTTTCTGAAATAAGATCCTTCTGTCTCTTGGTATGCACGTCTTTTGTTTATTGTTTTTTTTCGGTACATATTTTTAAACAATTTTCTCCAGTATTTTGTACAGTATATCCGTATTTACCTGTATATTATCACTTATAAATACATTTTTCCATTCTTTATTCAGTTCTTCATTTATTTCTGACCATTTTATATTCTTACTGTAAAAGTTATATTTTCCATATCCTTCCCAAAGTTTTGTGCTTTTATTAATTCTGTGATCACTTGCTTTGGAATGAACTATCAATTCTATGACATTGTGGTCTGAAATTCCCGTGTTATACACTATTATTTCTTTAACATAATTCACCTCATTCACAAATACTAGATCTAGGACATTTTCCTTTCTTGTTGGAATGTGGTTTATTTGTTGCATATTATGTTCTAATAGCATATCTTGAAGCTTTTCAAATTGCCTCTTATCTTCTGCGCTACTATTACTATCTTTTTTATATGTATACATACAACCACTTTCTTCTATCCGTTCTTTCCAATCCACGAAAGGAAAGTTAAAATCTCCGGATAGGAGTATATTCCAGTCTTTATGGTTTCTACATATATCATCTATTTTTTCTATTATTATGTCAAACTCCTTAGTGTTTGGGGGTCTGTAAACTACAATATTCATTAGTTTTTCAAATTCAAATTCTACCGCAATCAATTCACATTCTGTGTTGCTGTATTTTTCACATACTTTTCCTTGATTTATGTCTCTTCCATATATTGCGGTTCCCCCTTGATTCCTATTTTTTCTGTCTGATCTATAAGTTTGGAAACCCTTTATCTGGTCATCACTGCCAGTCTCTTGGGAATACCATGTTTCACTTATATTTAATATATCTATTTTTTCAATGGGTTAGTTCTTCTAAGAACTCTATTTTCCTTTTAGAGTTACTCGTGACTAAACCCTGTGCATTCATTACTATTATGGTTTGTGTTTCATCCCCATTATTTAATATTGGTAATAATATGGATTCTCCCATGCTTCCTTCCTGTTCTGATATGATGTTCTTTTCTTCATTTCCCGGAATTCTGCCATTAAAAAATCCAACTTTTCTATTATATTTGCTCTTTCGCCTTCATATTTATTTGTGTGTGTATACCTGCAACTGTCCCCATATCTGCACCAACCCCTGGCATTATAGATGCATTCTTTGTAGTTGGGCTCTAAATGTGCCGGTTTGGGTTGAAAGGTCTCATATCTTGGGGCTCTTGGTTCAAAGCGCGGTATATACACGGCCTGCTTTTTTGTTTCTTTTTTTGTTTCTTTTTTGCTTTCATTTTTCTTTTCAGTTTGCTGAGTTTTCTTACTTTCATTCATGGTTGCAGGATGCATATATCGACATTTTTTGTTGTAAATGCATCCTTTTCCTTCTTTTAGGTTTTTGCATATTTTTGGATGGAGATCTCTGCATTCGTCTCCATATCCGTCTAAATACGCACATTTACCATATATTTCATAATTATGGCATATCTTTGGATGCTTGTAGTAGCATCTTTCGCCAAATCTGCAATTCCCTCTTTTCAGCATATTGCAGACTATATCCTTCTTTTCTATTTTTTCTTGTTCTTGCTCTTCCCTAAAATTATGTAGGTCCGGGTAGAGTACAGTACAGTAACAGCCTATAGCATGTCTTGGGTTAGAGTTCTCTTGCTTGAGGGTACAAGCAGTTATTTTAGTCTTCTGGGAGTGTTTTAAACGTTACAGATGATGTTTGAGCAAAGATCTTGCAGTAATTTCAGTTTTCTCGAAGGGGTACACTCGGGCACTATTTTATCCTATTTCTCCTCCTCTTGTTTTGTTAAAGTTTTTATAGTTTATATAGGAGATATTTATTCTAATGTTACTATTCTTAAATTATTTTATTTTTCCTTGTTTCCTTTCCTCACTGGGCTATTTACGCTGTTGGAGCCCCTGGGCTTATAGCATCCTGCTTTTCCAACTAGGATTGTATCTTAGCAAGTAAAAATAAGACTCGCTGCATATTCCTCTAACTACCAAGGTCCAACTTTAACTGCAAGATGGTCCCTATCAAATCCTCATTGGGTCACAAGTGTTAAAAGCCCGCAATACTTGCAGTCTCCAGGACCTTCCGACTTCCACCGCCTCGACTCTCCCCCTCCTCCACTTCCGTTGGGGCTTCTCCAACTCAAAGTTAACCAGAAGTAATTGGCGTAATATAGGTGAAGTGACGCACGCGTATCAACATAATAAAGATAAAGCGGTCGTTCTCTTTCTTATATATTACTTTCCAGATATCGTAACACCCTGGAATTGTGTTTCCTTTTTCATTATTTCATTCCCGGATTTAACATAACGTGCCCAGTGAGGACGTTATTTTCCATAATTACACACACACACACCGAGTATCCTATAATTTCCTAGATATGAACGAAGTACATAAATTAAATTTATTCTCATTATTACGAACAAGGAGAAAATTCTTATCTTTAAAAGTCATTACGTGTAGGAAAATTCAGCGCAATAAATGTATTGTTGAAATATGCGTAATAAACACACACACACCAAAAAAAAAAAAAAAAAAAAAAACTAAGTAAAAATATTGTTAGAAAAAATCCAACGAATAACGTGTATATTTTCTTAAGAATAAATATCGAAGCAATTTTGTTAGTCATTAAAAAAATGAAAGAAAGCCCCAAACGTTCATAGGTAGTACACTAAAGAAACGCAAATAAGCCAATTTGGTATTGGTAAAGCAATCAAGAGGGTCACATGAGGAGTGGTTATTTTATCAATGCATTTAAATCATACTGGAATATATTACAAGCCGCTGGGGCGCGCATAGAAAGACTGGTTTTCAAAGATACTCCAACCACAATAGAGGTATGGCAGATGTTACTTTGCTATGGTAAAACACTAGAGAAGTAAAGAACTTCTGATCATGATTTTGGTTTCCGAAAGTAACTGTGTTTGTAGAGAATCAACACTTGAGAACTATTTATCAAAACCAATAAAAACAAGTAAACAGATGATTGTAAGGATATAATTTCACTTAAATGTAAGTATAGTTGCATTTTCAATTTAAGAGTATGAACAGTTTACGTATTTGACTATTACGAGGTTATGCTCCATCACAGGAACAAAAAATATACGTTGAAGAGATGAAAGTAACAAAAACAAAGCGTCTCATATCTTAAATTTCAATGTGTGAATCAAGGTCCTTTAATGGTGTGAATGACTAATGAAACATTAATTATTGCGGCTTCGTACACCACCCAAAGACATTCCAAATGGGACAGGTACAGTATAAGCAGGGCAAATTACCACTCAGTAGCTTCCTGCAGATGTTCAGAACAAGCGATGATGTCGACTTTCCAAGAGTTGAGGGTGGCGATTAAAATGAATCTCGGATCCTTTTGGAGATTTATATCTCCAAACAAAGTACATTTGATATAAAACATCATAATACATATTTTTCTTTCACCAAAAAGCATTTCTTGTTAAAAAAAAAAAAAAAAAAAAAGTCGGAAGAAAAACATTTAATTATTTTCCATTCTGACAGATTTGCTATATTTAAGAAATAGTTTTGGTAACAATTCGCAGTTCGCATTTGCATTTTATTTACTTTATTTCATAGTGCATACTAATAGAGAAACAATAACCATAGGAAAAATATAGACCTAAAAGTTGGTGAGTCAAATCTCTGTCTATGGTTATAAAACCAAAGAGAATACACTTAGATAATAAAATTTTCCAATGTCACACGATTCTTCATCTGAATTTTTTTTTTCTCAAAATAATGAATTTATATCAAGAGGAAACGTTTTCCGGATGCACAGCTTTAGAGTCAAGAATCCATTTCTTCTCTCCCAACAAGAATGAAGCTCTATATTCGTATCTATATTTCTTTACCGAGGATCAAGGCCAATACGTAATGCCTTGGTGGGACTAAGCATGAATTCTTAAAGAAGAACCCACCTAATCTGCACATTTCACTTGTATGGCGAAGACCTATGCAAATTTAGTTGTTAAATTCAAGGATGTGTTAATGAAATCCGCTCTTAAATTGTTAATTGGCTCTCACTCTCGGGGTTTAATATCACTTTTGAAGTTTATCGTTGCCTCCACTTGTTAAACGTGGGGATCAACCGCACTTTCTAGATTGGTGAGGGACTATTAAAAAAAAAAATATATATATATATATATATATATATATATATATATATATATATACAGGTATATATATATATATATATATATATATATATATATATATATATATATATAGATTAATTGAGCAAGGAAATATTAAAAAACCAATGAATTATAGAAGTAAAAAGAAAAAAAAAACATAACCTTTAACCAGATATAAATGAAATTATGACACCGGTCATCCAGGGGCTGCCCCTTTCCCATGCTTGCTGGCATATTGTAGAACGAATTGACGTTCTTCAGCTGTTCCACCAACCAGAAGTGGTTCGCCCCAAGAGAATTTCCGCTTAAGGATAAAAATGTAGCAAAATTCATCAACCTTGAGTAACCAAGGTGTCGTTTCAAAATGAAAACCGCAAAGAAACGATCAATGAGTTGGGAGGTGGTAGTTAGGACAAAATGCAGACGGTGAACTACATTACTTCGATGCATCATTGCTATCATTTTGCGGAGAATGAAATACTGCGACCTTCCCTGTGTTTGTGGATTTTGACCTTCCGGTTCAATATCTAACAATTTATCCCTTTATTAGTTAAATTTCGTCCTTCTGCATCCAACAGTATTATAACCAGAGACGAATTGGCGATTTTGCTAGTACTGGTTTGTTCATAAAAAAGGTGATATCTCAACCACTGCCGCTCTAATAATAAACCCATCGTAGGCCTTATAAGTCTGCATAAGAATAACGCTAAAAGTAATGAAAGTTTGCTTTGAGAACTTGGCAATGGAACTCCTTGATTGTTCACTAGCAAACCAAAAAAGTGAAGAAAGGAAGTTTTACGAGGGGTTGGACAACCAAATAGAGAATTTGAAAGGAAATGAGATGATGTGTAAAGATCTAAAGGTTAAACTTAAGTAAAGACCCAAAACTGCACTTGAATATCAGGTTTTAAAATGGAAAAAAATATGTTCATGAATTTTGTATTCTCTCCAAATGGAATACTTGTGGAATAGAGGAGTTTTGCAAAAAAATAAGCAAACAGGACAAAGAGTTAAGTGATATACAAAAATTGTAAACATACAAATCCCCGATATACCGGTACTTTCCCCTCACCAGTACAGTGCAAAAATTCAGCCATAGTGAGAGGAAGAGGGAGAAAGAGAAGAATGTAATGTATAACACTAACGATCATTCTGCATTGAAAATGAAAACAACATCAACGTGCACTGAATTAAGCCTATTAGGAGTAAAATAGAACCAAAGCAATTTCCTCTTTCTTTCATGTTACAGTCATCAAACACTGGGTCGTCGATTTGTCCATCGTTAAAAAAGAAAAGTTTTTCCATCCAGAAATTCCGTTTATCCGTAATCTGATTACATTGATTTTTTTTTTTTTAAACAGAGCTATCACCAACTTCGTTATGGCTACTCGGTAAAGCAATTACGCCGGAGGGATTGAAATAAGCTAATTGCTTTTGGATATCACATACTTTTGCAGACCAAAGATCACCCATCTTAAGCTTGATAAGTTCAGTGATTTTTTGCCCTCTACTGCCAATCTCTGGAAATCACATGCCTCTGCTTTCCCAGATTTCTAAGACTGGCTTCCTTTTGAATATGTCATCTAAGTTTCCCATCCTGTTGAAAATGGTTATAATCTAATGTACCTTTCCTAAATATATTGCATATCATAATCATCAGCCTAAGATTTTTTTTTAATGGAATCATCGTATATGCTTGCAAATATATAGATGAAAAAAAAAAATAAATTGCAAAACATACCGTGCACATTTGATAGTCTAAGCAAGTGACAAAAACATCTAATTATTTTGAAACCGACATATGTCAGTAATATCAGGACAAGGGTATCAATAAATTTTCTACAATTGCAAATGTATAGATTCTTCTTATTACACATTACAAGTGCACCCCGGTTCTTGGGTCCTGTTTCAAACTAATTTCATCTGCACTACATGAGAATAACAACATATCAGATTGACTAATAGTAGCATTATTGTTACTGAGAAGAATTTCAAGATTTTCTTACATATTCCAAGTAAAAATAAAATTAGACACCAATCGTGGCCACATCCAGGCCCAGAGACAATGGTTTGAAAGTTTCGAATCTACTAAAGTTACGTAAGGAGGCTTTAACGTAAGTTTTGTCACTTATATTTCTAAATCTAGGAAAAGCTACCTTTCAAATGACCCAACGAAGCTTTGGCCATTTCTTAATCATTTCCCAATGTAAGTCTGCGCGACCGCCATATGCATAAACTTAAAATTTTTAGAAAATATGTGCATTCGAGAGGCAGGAGTCGAAAATGTGAAAAGTTTACACCAAACAAATACATGTAAAAGACAGACTAGTTTTAATCTAAAAAGCTTTCAGATGGGGTGAGTTAAATTTACACACGCTTTTCTCTATATGTAATACATCTTTTTTTTAATTCATGTGGACGTATAACAATGCTAACCTTCACGCAATATTACAATTCCCATAAAGCCATCAGAGAGAGCATTGCATTTCCCAAAGGAAGAAACAAACAAATTTCTTATAAAATTACCATAACACCAAACTTATAAATAAATGCCATAAATATAGTGGTACAGTATGTCAAAAGGGCTTAGAGAAAAACTCTGAGGATACCAATCTCCTCGAAAAGAAATAAGCGACATTTATTACTTTTTGCAGGTGCAGAAATCTTTAAAATGCAAGTACCTATCATAAAATAATGATTATCTACTTGGACATCAGGTAATATTAGGTTATTAATTACATAGAAAGATACAAAACATGACCAACGCCATATTGAAAGAACATATTCCCAATTCATCATTGAGCGCTGACTATAACGATACATTAAAACTATAATCTGCCTTTGAAACAAATTACGCACACACATATATATACACATACATACATACATACATATATATATATGTGTGTATATATATACGCATACATACACACACACACACACACACACACATATATATATATATATATATATATACTGTATATAAAAACCAGTCGTTTCCCTTTACAGAGGGGGAATAAAAAGATTATACGCAGATATCACTTTCGATTTTGTACTATAACTGCTGAATAATAGATAAACTTGCAGTACAGAAGACCTCCATAACATTGCGTTCCTCCATAATCAAACAGAATTATAATCAGCAGCGTGTCAAACCCTCTACACACACATCATCATCCACCTTGACCTTGAAAAAAAAACCTTAAACATCCTTAATATTGAGGCAAAACACAGTGGTAATTGATACATTCCATTTAACATACTACTGCGCTGTAGATGAAACTCCAGAACAGAAAAATTATTCAACACAGGTGCGTCATACAACTACAAAGCGAATGTAATGACTGCTCGTAAATCCTCTACTAACACAGTATCTTTTTTCTTCATCTTACACGAACTCAACTTGTGCCTTCGGGATATTAAGGTCCTATCTTCCTCCATGTTTTTCGACATGACAAACCCATCTAAGAATACTAATCTATGGACTTATGCGTCTCAATCTTTCAATTTTGTATATAGCACAAATATTACAGATCAAAAAGATAATCTTAACAGCTCTGACCTTTTTCATTTATCTACATACATTCTCACTTCAATTTTATTAAAAACATTTGACGCGAAATTTCAATCATAAATTCAAAAGTTGGCTTTCATCGTCACACAAAGTCTCTTCCAATCTTCTGCAACACTGCCTTTCTGTTTCACATATTCTGTGACTAACTCCTTCTATCATTCCACATATTAATTCAAGACTACCTATATGATTAAAACACTTTCATTCTTCAACCCCACATATACATATTCATATTAATTGTTCCATCTTTCTGGCTTACTCTTAGCCCCCTCACGTAGTTTTTGGTCGCAGATACACTCAGGATTTTTCTCTTAAACAGTTCCTCTTTAATTATTTCAAACAGGGCTGTATCATCTGTAAACATGAACTACTCCTAGTTGTATTAACAACTCATATTCTTAATCTCGAACTTTGCATTTGTGTGTGTGTATGTATATGTATATATATATATATATATATATATATTATATATATACATATATACATATATACACATATAAAATACTTACATTAACCCTATCCACTCTGGCATCGTACAATTCTGCATCTTCCGATCTTCCACATTCAACAAGTCTTCAAAATTCTCACTCCACTGATCAATGGTTTCATTTACCCCAGATACCTGTTCATTCGCTTCTTTTATTCCATAATCTATTTGTTCGTTAACACCATCCTCTCTCTCTCTCTCTCTCTCTCTCTCTCTCTCTCTCTCTCTCTCTCTCTCTCTCTCTATATATATATATATATATATACAGTACATATATATATATATATATATATATATATATATATATATATATATATATATATATATATATATATATATATATATATATATATATATATATATATATATAAATACACACACACATATATAAAGCTAATTATTATACGTAAAGTTATTGCTCACCATTTGCCGCCTATTTCAAATTACCTTCTTTTTCTCTCACGCTCTTCGTGACTAACCTAATCATCTTTCTGTGTATGCAAATATATGCCATCTTTTTTTCTCTCTCTCTCTCACTAAACGCTTTATTCCTTTATCCCATCACTTATTTCTTATTTCACCCCCAAATCCTCGATACGCTTCATCATGGAATTTGACATAACTCCCAATCTACTCATTCTATCTCTTTCTTTAACTTATCCCACAATGCATTCAATATCTCCATATCTATATCTATTACGTGATAGCTTTGCTAGAAATTACAAATACGCGTCCATACAATACATACACATACAGACACGCATTATACATACATATATATACATAATTATATACATATATATATAAATATATACATATACACACACACACATATATATATATATATATATATATATATATATATATACATATATATAATATATATATATATATATATATATATATATATATATATATATATATATATATATATATATATATATGTGTGTGTGTGTGTGTGTGCGCGCATGGGCATATATGTATGTATATATGAGTATTGCATACATGTATATACAATTATGCATTGTGAAAAGTCAAACGTTTATTTCTTTTGAGAGCACGGTACGGTTTTCCATTGGGCCTCCTTATTTCAAACAATAAGTAATCCATAAAACACCTGAATATCGACAGTTTTCACAAGCATTAATATTGCATATACCAACATCATAGGAAATGTTTCACTTATCAGGATAGAATTACTTGCATAATTACATTGATCCTACCTTTGAAACCACTGACCAAAATAGATAGATATCAAGCAGTCAGAAACATGTCAAATTTACCATAAATGAGGACGGACTGATACCTGAGGAACTCTATTTAAACTAACCTTTTATGCCATCCTCCTACCATTACACGGCCTCTCTCTGGTCGTGTGTCTTCGTCCCCAAGGGCCATACCGAATGTTCAATTTAACAAGTAACTTATTTTAATTTTAAATTTAATACTTGAGTATTGCCGGTACATTAGTTTCTGTTTTTGTTGAGCACTTGAAGTTAAAATATATTTTCACCCAAAAGTTCTTGAATCAAACGAGTAAACTTTTAATCACAAATTTTAACGGAATAATGATTAAAGCAGTTGCACTCTCTCTCTCTCTCTCTCTCTCTCTCTCTCTCTCTCTCTCTCTCTCTCTCTCTCTCTCTCTCTCTCTCTCTCTCTCTCTCTCTCTCTCTATCATAGAAGGGAAATGCACAATCCGATCGGGACAAAATTTCCATGGATTGGATCCTGGATATTCGATTGAAATGCGGCATTTTCATTTTAGGGAGAAACTCTGTCGGGATTTCGTTAATACTAAAAATTGCAAAGAATACCTGTTCTCATTTTGAATTTGGATAAAAACTGTTAGAGACCAAATTCATGAAACTGTCTGTTTATTTCATGAAATCTAATTCGGCTAGAATATGATTATCATCCACATTTGCTATCGATTATACCACTAAAATTATGCATTATATACAACAGGCTATAAGGAAACAATTACAGTATTCTTGTACCCTTATAGATATAGATATTCTAGCATAGTAATTTACGTAAGAATGTGGTGACCCGTCCTCGTTTGGAAGGTAAAATCAGCCAAAGCGGACAACCAAAAGGAGTAGTGTAGCAATTGGCTCACACTTGCCTGGTCTGCAAACCGCTCCTGGGCTACCTCCCACCAGTGCACCTATTTGTATAAGCACACTAACATCTGGTACGTCAATGAAATGGGATCAGGGATCGCGAAATCGATTCGTTGCCGATGGCCAGGTTATAATAGAATTTACATGTGGAGAAAATTATCAATAATAGAAGTTTACTACTCTTACTTATTTTAGGTAGATCGTATAGGCATTCTGGGTTTCAGTTCGATGCAAGAATTTTGGGTTCACCTTA
>NC_090725.1:212376199-212423699 GCF_036898095.1 Palaemon carinicauda | reverse complement strand
TTGATGGCCGGATTTTGAACTTTTGCTTGACCTGACCTTGGACTGAACCTTGACCTTTGACCTTAACATTTATCATTTGGCGTGGATTTTCATAGAATCATATATGAACCAAAGTTGAAGTCTCTGTGACAACGATGTCCAAACTTAAGGCTGATTACGTGAATTGGACATTTTGCTTAACAGTGACCTTGACCTTTGACATTGACCTTACGAAATTTAATCATTTTCAGCTTTTTTACATAAAAGTTAATCCGTGCAAGTTTCGTTACTCTACACTTAAAATTCAAGCTAGGAAGCTTTTCAGAAACACACAAACAGGGGATAAAACCTAACCTCCTACCAACTTAGTTGGCGGAGGTAATGATGGGAACCTCGAGACACAAATGCACTTCGATTTACATTAAAGTAGACTGTTTCGACATATTTTAAACACTACAACCACTGGCTTCTGCTGGACCTAAGTGCATTCTAATCTATTTAAATTACAGTTTTTGAGGGAGAAGGGATCTAGTAACATTGGTGGTGGTGGTGGTGGTGGTGGTGGTGGTGGTGGTGGTGGTGGTGGTGGTGGTGGTGGTGGTAGGTAATAGGTTGGCCAGGGCACCAGCCACCTGTTGAGATACTACCCCTAGAGAGTCATAGGTCCTTTGACTGGCCAGACAGTACTACATTAGATCCTTCTGTCTGTTTATGGCTCCTTTTCCCTTTGCCTACAGATACACCGAAAAGTCTGGCTTATTCTTTCCTGACAACACCGTGATTACCAAACAGTTCTTCTTCGCTCAAGGGGTTAACTACTGCACTGTAATTGTTCAATAGCTACTTTCCTCTTGGCAAGGGTAGAAAAGACTCTTTAGCTATGGTAAGCAGCTCTTCTAGGAGAAGGGCACTCCTAAATTAAACCATTGTTCTCTAGTCTATAGCAGTGCCATAGCATCTGCACCCTGGTCTTCCACTATTTTGGGGTAGAGTTCTCTTACTTGAGCGTACACTCGGATACACTATTCTGTGTTATTTCTCTTCCCCTTGTTTTTTGAAGTTTTAATATATGAAAGATTTATTTTAATATTGTTACTGTTCTTAAAATATTTCATTTCAATCGTTAATTACTACGTTTGTAGTTCATTCATTTCCTTATTTCCTTTCCTCACTGGGCTATTTCACTGTTAAAGCCCTTGGGCTTATAGCATCTTGTTTTTATAACTAGAGTAGTAGTAGTAGTAGTAGTAGTAGTAGTAGTAATAATAATAATAATAATAATAATAATAATAATAATAATAATAATAGAAGAGTGGAGGATACTACAGTGAAAAGGTGACCTGGAACTTTATTTCAGCATATGGACCTTCCGCTTCTCATATAAACTGCTTATTCTATTTCCAAATTAGAATTTATGGCTAAAGCAATTCAAATTGCACAATGAGGACAAATGCAAATAAAAATATCAAGAATAACGATATGTACAACAAAAGCACAACTCCTGTAGAACCCTAAGCTTTTCTCAACAAGACGTTTTCCTCGTAGAAAATCAAGACACTTTAATAATACATGCTTGGTCCACTGGTCCTTTGCCTACTAAGCTGTTCACTTCTCAGTCCGCCTTTTATTCGTCTCACATTTTCATTCAAAATTTTACCGTATGATACATCTTCCCCAGTTTACTAAATAAAGCTATGCACCTATAATAATAATAATAATAATAATAATAATAATAATAATAATAATAATAAAATTATTTGCCCGTGGAATACAACTATGGTCAGAGATTGTGGAAAACGCCTGGCAATTCTTAAAGTGTTTATTATAGGAGACCTGTGACAAGACAATGGGAAAAGCAGTGTGCAGGACGCTCGGAATATATGAGGGAGACTTTACAACATGTACTTTTGACATAGGAGGAAGAGAAGTGTTAAGGGAAAGAAGTTCTAAATTCATAAAAACTTTTTCCAATCTTCGGTTCTTTACAATAATACAAATACATATACAGTACATTGGACAACAAGCGGTCTTTTGCTAAGTGTTCATAAAACGCTGAAACTGGTTTGTGTGTCTTATCCTTACATAAAAAGAGATAAAATGATTGAATGAAGTAAAGATTATGCTCAAAATGAGGCATAGGATAACATTTACGTATGAATAAATTACAAAGCGGTATAGATATGCTAGTTGAAAATATAATGGAGATTCAAAATTACGATTTATGATGGCAATACTGCGTGCAGGAATAAAGTAGGAAATAACAGTTATCCCCAGTAGAAGCTTAAGCAATTTTTTTTTTATTAAAGTTTATAGAAAAAAAAATAATGGAAACAAACCGTCAACTAAGTGGAATTTTGAAAAAGGAAACTGAAAAGGGAAAATTATCCCATTTAATGACTTACGGTAAATTTAGTGAGCACACGTAAAATACGAGAAGGTTTTGCCGTATATTCATTTAAGCAAATGAAATATTAAAGATTTCTTAAGACTAAGTTTATGTAATGGAAATTTTGGCAAAGATTTGTAAACAAATCTAGTTACGGAGAGAAGGATTTATCTCTTGATTCCGAAGTATAACATTAAAAACAAAATGATATACCAATAGATAAACAGGAAGCTTTCATCAGTGTAGATGTCTGTATGCAAGCAAAAAACCTATAAAACTGAGGAACTACATTCACATATGCATCATACTTTCATCTGTAAACATCTCCACCTCGAGTGTTCGTATCATTTGCTTTTACCAGCTAAGAGAAGAAAAAAGCGCAGTGAAAGATGTTTCTTGCCCACCAGAATAAGCTGTGTGCGCTGAAAGAGGATGTAACTTTTGTTTTTGAAAATATGGAGAAGATTAATATAAATTGAAATTAAGTGTATAAATGTACTCAAGTAAACAGGGATATATCCCCCTTCTTTCTCTCTCTACCTCCTTCTCACATTAACAAATAAAACACACACGAACACTTCTTTACATAACTCGTAATACCTCTCCCCCCCTCAAAAAAAAAAGTATGGCACAACAGACTACTCATTATAATAGCAATTAAAGACACCCCAAATGCTTTTAAATGTTACAATCACAGCAGGTTCTGCAAATAGCCGAAATGTTTCTGTATACCGGAAGTTGCAGTTGGGTTCTCATTATGTGATCAATAAACTTCAAATTAAAGTAAGGAAGGGTATCTTTCCTTCTCTTTCCTCTACTCGTTCTACTTCCCGGAACACTTCATTTCGCAATGTCAACAGAACCTCGATGTCCATTAAATTAAAAAAATCTTGTGAAAATAAACTGCGTTGCTAAGAATTCAAGAGAGCAAACATTCATTTGTTTGTTCAGATCTCTGCTATTTTCCTTTGTGGCTTTTATATATTCACTTAATCCACAAAAATCTAGGGAAGTTTTTTAGTTACTCAACCCACCGTAAAGCTCTTTGTAAACACACCTCGGCTATAGAACGGACTTTATACTACGGAGAACATAAATGTATGTATTAACTAACAGCAAAGCCAGACATACTGTTACTATTATCAAAATTGATTTTGTTCATCGTTGCTATTAATATTTTCGTTTTATTTGCTTCTCAAGGGAGTTACTCCTAATTTTGGTTACCTATCGTGCAAAATCATACACTACGTCTATCATCATACACATTAAGGTATAAGGAATAATAATAGTACAATAAAAACGCGAGTTGCAAATGATGACCTAAAAGACATAATAGTTTAAACAAAAGTTTGAAGTTGCCTACATAAACAGCCTTACTAATCCTTGTCTCCTGTGAAGAAAACCAGACAATATTCTCAGTAATATTCACTCTTTTAATTAGAACTAGAATAAACAGTGAGGGTATACGATAGGAACCTTGAAAATGGAATTCTGAAGACAACCAAGTATATGATTTACTAAGAAAGGCCATAGTTTTCTTTTGTTACTACAGTATATTTTCCCTAACTACCTATGATAGCTGTACATATTTACCGAAGCACTATGATATGACAACGGCCAAACAAAAATCATCTTATATGTTTATATTTTTTTTCCGTTAATAACAAGAACGTGAGAAGTGAACATTGCCAGCCGAGCGACTATTGTCAAAAAAAAAAAAAAAAAAAAAAAAAAATAATTCTTTCCCCTAAATTTCATCATAAATGTCCCATACATCATTCCACCTTCATATAGCAATCCACCTCTTCAGACTGGGGACCGCGAAAACCATAAAAAACGTATATTTGACGCATAATATTGTTTTTACAGGGTGGAACATAGTTCTCTCAACAGAAATAAATAAAGAGAGACCTCCCTATATCACCCGAGGTATTGGCAGGTCGAGTCAGGGTGTAATCCGGGTGCGATAGGAATGGGAAGACCGATGGGAAGTCTGAGCGACGATGGGATGGGATGGAATCAAACTGGAGGGGGTACAAATAGGGTGTATTTTGGAGGAGGAATAACCCTACCAATATGGGATGGAGGTTATGATATTGGCCTGATAGGCAGGGGATGATGTAATTTGAAAAGGAAGGAAGGTAGAGGGAGGGGGAGGGATGTTCGCTTACGGTTTGTGGGGAAGCAATGTTAAGGCTATCATTGGTTTGTGAGTTTTTTAAATCTCCGAGTCTTAACAACATACCACATCTGTGAAGTTCACTGGCTATTTTCATTATACCTTATATATGATAAAACTTTACATTACTATACATACGGAAGTGCAAATCAGTACACCTTCTGAATATGATTGAAATAATGATTTGCTTAACATTTTCTTTTCAAAGGGCAAATGAAAAAGAAATCCAATTCCTGACTATTGGTTGACGCTTACATTAATTACATCATGTCATTATGAATTAACAGAGCATTCACACAATGAGGCGACTTGAAAATCTGCCAACGCAAAACCATACGAGTGTACGCGACCCGTAGAAAAAAACGGCTAAATATTTAGATATGCACACACATGCGCATGCACCCACCCTCTCACCAAGGTATGACTACTCACTATCCCCCTACACGAGAGATGTGGAGAGTTGAGTGTGACATATATATATATATATATATATATATATATATATATATATATATATATATATATATATATATATATATATATATATATATATATATATATATATATATATATATATATATATATTTACGAAGCTGGTCTAGTGTAGAGTAAATACAGCAGTTTATTCATGATCTATATATGTTTTCTTACGTGCATTGCCGAGGTGAATAACCAGCCCGTAAGAAGAGCTCCTCTCGTGTAGATTTAAGATTTATATGTAAATTACGTAAAACTTTCGTCATTAATTTCATTGTATTCTTCATTCAAGACAGTAAATGTAAATTTACGTTATTTTAAAGAATTAACTTTTTATTTCACGTATTTTTGTTACGAAGTCTTACTTAAATTGTTTGAGAATGTTATGTGACCATACGAGATAGGAACAAGGGCTTAAGTTCTTTTATATTTTCATGAGGTATTGCGTCATGTTTGAGAGAAAATACGCAATTTTTATATTCCAGGTGCTTTGGAAGATTCTCAAGGGCCCTAGAGTTAGGTTCATCTTTTTTTTTTATAATTTTGAGGACAAAAGTAGGCAGAGCTTGCTGAGAGAGAGTTTGTCTCCCTTTTGCGTGGGTATGCGTCCATGAGAGTAATTTTTGGCACTTGCGCCCTTAGGCCAGCCACCACGCTTCCAGATATCGGTCCTGGAATGTTCTGGAAGTAATTATGTCTTATATAGGCGCCCCAGGGCTGCAGAGTAGCAATAGAGAAGCAGCCGTCCTGGGAATGAGCCAAAGTGCCTCCCTCACTCTCTCTCAGTACCTATAGTGTGTCCTCTTCAAAGTGATTCTGTGCCCCAACGTAAATCATGCGTTGAAACATAACAAAAGAAGTCAAAGGTGATATTAGATTTATTGTGTTGGGGTGAGTGTTGGCATTGTGTAAAGTTTTGTAACTAGCTCTGTAGTAACGTAAAAGGCATTTGTATCGGGATCTGGTTATCTATTTTCATTAAGTATCAAGCTTAAATGTTAGTGTAAAATTTAATTTCAAGTGGAACAAGTGATTGTATAATTTTCATAAGTATTATTTCTTTTGTCTTAGACTAAGATTTATTCAGATATAATATTTCAAGTCAAGTGATTACAATGTATGTAATTTCCAGATCGTAACATTTTAGTCTTAATCTAAGTTTTGTTCAGACTTAATATTTCGAGGGATTTATTTGTTTTATGTAAAATCTTTTCAAAGTGTTGTAATTTATATAGAATATATTTATTTTTGTAAAGGGTGTATTATTTCAATCATTTGTGTTTATTACATACTCGCTCGTATCCTGTAAAGAATCAAAGTAGGAGGTGGTTTTGAATAAGTTTTAAGAATAATTACCCACTTTTGTTTTGAGTGTACTTAAGAGACCTTTAGATATTCAGTATTTTATATTGCTGTCTGGGAGTTCGAGTATTAATATTTCCAAGTGTAACAGATTTAATGTAAAAGCAAACATGTGAGTTTGGAACTCGAGAGGTTGTTTAGCTTACCAGCTGTAATATATATATATATATATATATATATATATATATATATATATATATATATATATATATATATATATATATATAATATTATATGTTTGGTTCCCAGACACGGGACCATCTTATAATAATAATAATAATAGTAATAATATATATATATATATATATATATATATATATATATATATATATATATATATATATATATATATATACAGACACTACCTCTTTATCATAAATTATTACGAAGATTACTAGCTAAGCTACAACCCTAGTTGGTAAAGCAGGATGCTAAAAGCCCAAGGATCCGACAAGGAAAAATAGCCCAGTGAGAAATGGAAATAAGGATATAAATAAGCTACAAGAGAACTAATGAATAATTAATGTAAAATATTTCAAGATTAGTAACAACGTTAAAAATGGTATTTCATATATAAACTATAAAGAAGACTTATGTTAGCCTAATAAACATAAAAAAATCGTTGCTGGAATAAAACTTCTAGAATACTAGGCAGTATTGAGTCTTATGATGGAGAAGGCATTGCAGTTTAAATTAACTGCATGCCTAATATTATGTGAATATTTTAGCCTTCTGGAAACGTTATAAACGTTATAGAGGTTGTCTGAGCAAAGATCTGGCAGTAATTTTAAGCTTCTGGAAGCGTTATAAACGTAAAAGAAGCTGTCTGAGCAAATATCTGGCAGTGGTTTTAGCCTTCTGGAAGCGTTGCAAACGTTATAGATGCTGTCTGAGCAAAGATCTTGTTCCAAGTGAATGTTCGGACTAGGTTGCCCTCGGAAGATTTTCGTCATTCGTGTCTAATGGCTCATCTACCTCCAGGCTCACATCCAGACCTTGCAGTAGGTCATGGTTGTCAACCGGATCATTTGAAGGACCTGCCACAGGGGACCTACTTTCAGCTTCTGCCAAACAAACGATGGTACTGTCCGGGAAGGTCTCAATGCACAGGATTGCCAGAGTTATGAAAAGCTTTTACATCATGCATAAAGAACTGACTAAGCGACTGAGCCAGAGTTTAATATCTAGATGAGTAAGAAATTTAATAGAACATAAGTTCCTGTCCAACAAATTATGATAAGATTCAGCAGCTGAACACCAGACACGAGAACAATACTCGAAACAAGGCAGAACATATGCATATATATATATATATATATATATATATATATATATATATATATATATATATATATATATATATATATATATATATATATATATATATATATATATATATATATATATATATATATATATATACAGTATATATAAACTTCAGAATAGATTGATCACCGAAAATCTATAAAGACTTCATCAATAGGCCATTTGTTTGTGTGTGCAATTGACGGAGAAAGAAACTGAATGTGTTTCTCAAAAGTAAATTTGCTATCAGGAACCACATCTAAAATTTCGAGAAGCATTATCAATGCTGAGACCTGGATGTTGAGCCACTGTCCTCGGTCTACTTACAATCATACTTGAGTTTTAAGTGTTTTGACTTCATGCCCCATAATTTGCACCATGCACTAATTTAGGCTAGATCTCTATTAAGGGATTCAGCTACTAAATATCCACATTCAGAAGATGGAACTGATGCAGAGAGAATAAATACTTCACCAACAATGGGCATTCAGTTACGTTTTCCTACCCTATGGTATAAGAAGAAACAAAGTTATAAAAATCAACAGTAACCGGAGGTGTTCTTCGTGAAACTATGGCAGGGAGAAAACCGGAATCTTCAACTGCCCTAATCAATGTCTATGACAGAGATAATCAGGGATAAGACAGTCCGGTCTAAAGAAAAAAAGAAAGAAAATATAAACAACATGTGTAGGAATAAACACATCCATAAAATTAGAAATATATACCACGATTCAAGGAAAACTTCAGCTATTCCTCAGAAACCAAAGTACTATCTACCATTACAAAACTGAAGGCATGAATTATATAAACAACATTGACAATAATAAAAAAAATTATTTACATTGTACTAAGAATTAAAATGGATCATTATATCTAAGACTATTTAATTCTTACCCATTAAACTACTTAAATATAATGAGAGAGTTAATTAGATGTAAACCAAACGGATGTACCCTACAATATGCACAGTCTAAATTACCTTAAAATCCAAGAAAAAATAGATATCCCATTACAAGGATTGTTAAATTAGTATATATATATATATATATATATATATATATATATATATATATATATTATATATATACTTTATACATTACATATATAATATATATACATATATATATATATATATATATGTATGTATATCTATATATAGTATATATACACATATATATACATATATATATGCATATATGTGTATATATATATATATATATATATATATATCTATATATATATATATATATATATATATATATATATATATATATATATATATATATATATATCACTAGTTACTAAGGTACAACCCTAGTTGGAAAATCGGGACGCCATAAGTCCAAAGGCTCCAAAAGGGAAAATAATAAGGAAAGGAAATAAGGAAATAAATAAACTACAAGAGAAATAATGAACAATCGAAATAAAATATTTCAAGAACAGTATCAACATCAAAATAGATATTTCATATATAAACTATAAAAAAAGAAAGAAAAAAAAAGGAATAACATAGAATATGGTGCCCGAGTGTACCCGGTAGCGAAGAACTCTACCAAGACCGTGGAAGACCGTGGTACATAAGCTATGGCACTACCCAACACTAAAGAACATTGGTTTGATTTTGGAGTGTCCTTCTCCTAGAAGAGCTCCTTGCCATAGCTAAAGAGTCTCTTCTACCCCTGCCAAAATGAAAGTTGCGACTGAGTAACTACAGTGCAGTAGTCAACCCCTTCACCGAAGAATTATTTGGTAATATCAGTGTTGTTAGGTGCACGAGGGCAGAGGAGAATGTGGAAATAATAGGCCAGACTATTCGGTGTATGTGCAAAGGAAAAAAACAGCCGTAACCAGACAGAGGGATCCATTTTAGTACTGTCTGGCCAGTCAAAGGATCCAATAACTCTTTAGCGGTAATATTTCAACAGGTGGCTGGTGCTCTGGCCAACCCACTATCTATCTATATATATATATATATATATATATATATATATATATATATATATATATATATATATATACACACACACACATATATATATATACAATATATATAAATCCATATATATAAGTATATATATATATATATATATATATATATATATATATATATACTTATATATATGGATTTATATATATTGTATATATATATATATATATATATATATATATATATATATATATATATATAAATATATATATATATATATATACAATATATATAAATCCATATATATAAGTATATATATATGTATATATATATATATATATATATATATATATGAACTGTATGTATACAGTATATACTGTATATACAAATATATATATATATATATATAAATATAAACATATATATAGGTATATATGTATTTGTATATACATATATAAATATATATATATATATATATATATATATATATATATATATATATATATATATATATACATATATATATATATATATATATATATATATATATATATATATATATATATATATATACTGTATAAATACAGTTTATATGTATACATATTTATATATGTATATATATAAATAAATAACTATATATATATATATATATATATATATATATATATATATATATATATATATATATATATATATACATATATAATTCCAGACTATTTCCTCTAACATAGAGACTCCAGGAAAAGAAACAATACAATAAACATACATATCCATCGATTAACTACAGCGTTGTGACACTAAAACCCCGTAAATCCAAACCTCTCAAACATGAGTAAATTCTTACATCAAGAAGAAAGGCTCATTAGCATCCCGACGAATCGCCTTACACCCATTGCACCATTCACTCTTATCTTACAATACATCTTGGCGTTTCTCTTCCTCTACATCACGCCCTTCTATTCTAAACGTCTACTGTACCCTTCCCTTTCTAGTCCTTCCTCTCCTACCACCAAGCAACTCGGAATTATACATTCTTCTCTGTCATTTTGTCCATTATTTCTACATAATCGAACCATCTTAATATAATCTTCAACCATCCATCCATTTTCTACACATAAATCATATACATACATCCATACATATTTACAAACATGCTGTACATAGAAAGATAAAGCTTCTAGACCATTGAATTATATACCCCTTAGAAATTTCCTCTCAAATATAAAATAATTTCTTCCCTTTCAACGAATGAGAAACTAAATGAAACCTAAATAAGTAGATTTAAAGAGAATTATTTTCCTAAATACGAACGTGAAAATTTCAAGTGCTCTGCTCACTGCCGTTTCTATCACTAAATATACGAAAATCAACGTGAGCTTCGAAAAGGTCTCTTAATTAATTGTCAAAAACACACTCACACAAACAGAAATTTCATTTGTATTCGAAAAAAAAAAAATGACACCATTCCTTACAAAACATATCAATGACGTCGCTTTCATAGTAAATGGGCGTTGCCAGATACTAATAATTTCGGCAGAAATATGAATACAGCTTCATCATAGACTCATACAATTAACAGAAAAAACAAAATTTTTACCATACATTTGATGAATATATACACATATATTTATATATATATATATATATATATATATATATATATATATATATATATATATATATATATATATAGTACATATACATATATTTATATAAAGACACTATATATATATATATATATAAATAAAAATATATATATTATATATATATATATATATATATATATATATATATATATATCACTAATATTCGAGATTTCATTCAATGTAAATATCAAACACAATGGCATTTAATTCCAAATTCTATCTTGGGAATATATATCCACTGGAATTCAATAATAGTAATAGCTGCTGGCTGGGCAGAGATTCGAACCCTGCCTATTCAGTCAGAACCATGCCTGCGATATATATTCATCATAAATAACCACGTGTTGCAAACTCACAATTCATCTATCAATCTCTGATTGCTCTTATTATTATTATTATCATTATTATTATTATCATTAATAATAATAATTATAACAGCTAAGCTGCAACTCTAGTTGGAAAAGAAGGATTTTACAAGTACAAGGGCTCCAACAGGAAAAATAGCCCAGTGAGAAAAAGGAATAAGGAAATAAATAAACTATACATGAGAATTGATTAATATAAAATATCTTAAGATCAGTAACAACGTTCAAATATATCTGTCAAGTATAAACTATGAAGATAGGCTTACCTATATATCAGCCTATTCAACATAAAAACATTTGCTACACATTTAAACTTTGAAGTTCCACTGATTCAATCACAAGATTGTGAATAAACTTCTAGAATAATGTGTAGTACCAAGCCTTATGATGGAGAAGGCAAGACTTAGAATTGACAGCACACCTAATACTACATACAGGATGGTACAATCTAGGAAGACCTGAATGCAAAGTATGGTCAGAATTACAAAACATCATGTGCACCATGCATAAAGAGCTAACTGAACGACAGTGACTATGATTATTATTTACATTAAGAGTAAGAAATTTATTAGACCACAAGTTCTTTTCCAACAAGTGAGATGAGTTTCAGCAGCTGAACACCAGACTGGGAACAATACTCGAAAGAAGGTAGAATGAAAGAATTAAAACATTTCTTCAGAATAGATTGATCAACGAAAATCCTGAGACTTTCTCAATAAGCCCTTTTTTGCAACTGGAAAAGAAACAGACCGAATTTGTTTCTCATAAGTAAATTTGACATAAAAAATCACATTCAATATTCTAAAGGAGTCGTATATAGGTCATAAAACATTATCAAAGCAAAGATCTAGATATTGGAGGAGCAACAGTCTTCGACCTAGTTACAATATTATACTATGAGTTGTGTTAGGGTTCAATTTCATGCCCCAAAATTTCCATCATGCAATAATTCTATTTAGATATCTATTATGGGATTTAGCAACCACATATCTACAGTACATTTAGGAGATGGAATTGATGTAAAGAAAGTAGCATCATCTGCATATGCAACGAGATTGTTTTTTAGGACAAACCGCATATCATGTGTAGGCTACTGTATACGTATAGTATGAAAAGTAATGGGCCAGGAACACTACCCTGAGGAACACCAGATATTATATTTCTATACTCACTATGGTGCCCCTCAAATCTCTTTGCAATCTATTACTCAAAATCCTAATAATGTTACTAAGAAAAGACCCATCTACTCCCGACTGTTTAAGTCTGAAAGCAAGGGAACCATGATTTACATGGTCAAAGGCAGCACTAAAATCAAGGCCAATCATACGAACTTCCTGACCATAATTGAAGGATTTGTGTACAGTATTGGGAATTTTAAGGCCGGCTTCGCATACTCCAAGGACTTTGCGTAAACAAAATTGCAATCTAGGGAACAGATTATTACCATCAGCATATCTTAGTCACGAGTAAACTCGTAACATGATATAACAG
The DNA here is from genome assembly GCF_036898095.1 of Palaemon carinicauda. Lineage (NCBI taxonomy): Eukaryota > Metazoa > Arthropoda > Malacostraca > Decapoda > Palaemonidae > Palaemon > Palaemon carinicauda. The sequence goes on along the minus strand of NC_090725.1, from coordinate 212,410,582 downwards.
TATGGTAGGTCACCCAAAAATTAGGTCGGGATGTCCAAGGTAGTGTGCTGACATATATCGTTTTAGGAGATAACAAATTTGGAAATACTTTGTATTTTTTCCTAAAATTCACAATGAATGATACTTAAACCAAGGGACAATCTTCAAAATAATCAAAGAAGCAAGCTAACTAAAAGAATGTGTCAATATAGGTGTTTTGCCTCTTCAACAAGGCAGCTTTTATCGACTTGATTATTATTGACGATTACATAAATATCCACCACTGCTAAGAAAACAAACACTCGCCCATAGAATATGAATTTAAGAATAAATGGATAAACAAACAAATAAATAAATATGAAACATGGCCGCCTCCCCTGAAGAACCTCATACTCCCAGTAATGATGATGGGCATTATCGTAATTGATAAAAGGGACGTTTTCAGAGACAAGAGGGAACTCACAAACATAATGGTTGCACCTTCCAGCAAGAACCAACGAATTTGCAAACTCTGATACGCACCAACGACCGGGGAAAAAAAGGCGCCATAAAGAGTGCTGCTGCTCATAAGAACATCTAAAGAAATTAAATTGTCGGTATAAAAGAAACTGGAAGACATCAGGATCTCTATTTTTCTTTATCCAATTGAGAAACAGAATATGCGGGAGAAAAGATGAAGTCGTTTACTTTTCACCACTAATGAGACACGAAATAATCAGCTCCCAAGAGAGAGAGAGAGAGAGAGAGAGAGAGAGAGAGAGAGAGAGAGAGAGAGAGAGAGAGAGAGTTGAATAATCCTACGCGAAAAATATAGCAAATATATATATACCAGTAGGTAAAAATTGTTCAGTCGAAATTGGTATCTCTATGTCCTGGGGAAATAATTTTGAACGATTTGGAGGAAATGTAATTAAGAGGCAGCCGATGGCACAATTTGAAATGTCGAAAATTGTTATTGAAAATACAGATTTCTACAGGAACGTAGACACGAAACGCTCTTCGAAATATGAAAGGAAATAACAGACCGTTGAGAACAGTGTACCGATACATTAGAAATTTGAAATATTTTGAATAATACTCACAATAAAGCAACCTTACTCCAGAAGATCACTTCCGCTGTTAACTTACCTGCAACATAGAAACAAACATGTTAATAACTATTTTGGATAACCCTCTTAATAATTGCGTTTGAAACTTACACAAACTTTAAATTAGAATGAATATTAAAAGTTTTCTAATTGGATGATATCTTAGGCCTAAAAACTTTTTTACTCACAAAATTTAACGTTAAAAAGAGAAAAAACAGATCCATACAACGAACACTCTTTCCTGTTTGGCTCTTCATGTCGTTACATAATAATAATAATAATGATAATAATTATAATAATAAAAATAATAATTACTTCATTTAAATGTACCATTTATTAACATAATTATATTTTAAAGAATAAAATAATGCTAAATATCAAATAATATCCTAGGCTTACCTGCTACTTCCATATCTATACTGTTTTCACCCCCTTTTTTTGTACTGTATCATCAAATGTCCAAGCATCGTTAAATCTTGAATTCTCAGTCTTTTATTTTTCGCACACCACATCGAATAGTAAATTCCAAACTTGTAATCAACGAATCCCACTGTACCTCTGCCATGAATCTAAACATTCTACAGTCACGTCATTGTTTTCACTACCACTCTGACATTCTTATTTACTAGTATTCTCTCTTTCTCTCTCTCTCTCTCTCTCTCTCTCTCTCTCTCTCTCTCTCTCTCTCTCTCTCTCTCTCTCTCCATTTCATCAAAAATTCAAGTATTCTTTTGCTGTCATCTCAGCACCTGGCTCACAGTCCTGTGGATATCCAGGGTAACAAAAATGTTCAAACCTTCTCGGATCTACTCATCTATAGAAAGTATCCAAAAGACCCATCTCTTCCTCATTTGATTCTGCAATTCTTTTCACATATCTAAGATCTCTTACTACAAGTAGATTTCGTAGCTTCCTCTATTACTACAAAACTCTGCAAAGGGCTATACTCTGAGCCTGGATGGACACCGAAACGTATGTCTTTAGTTTTTTGGATGCCCCTGCAAGTACAATCACTTTCGATCTAGTGTTGTTGTCGAGTAACATCATAAGATTAACGAGTCTCTCAAGTAACCCTATCTTCGTGATGCCAATCTAATTATTTGTTTCGATATTCTGTCAAATGCCTTTAAACGATCCACAAATGTGTGGCATAATCTCTTCCTTTTGTGTGGTACTTAATTGGCTAATCAAAACAACTGCCTAAATTGGTGACCTCTCTGGCTTGAAGCGAACACGGCACTTGCAAATTTCAATATTTTTTTGTCGGCCTCCAGTTGCATGTGCATTGTTTCACTAACTGCAACGTAATTCAAGTAGTCCTATTCCTCTGAAATTTCCACTGTACTCAGCACCTCCTCTTCCTTGTTTAACTAATACTGTGAGATTGTTTCCTCACTCTTCTAGTCATAATTTTTCCTTCATCAGGTGTCATAAACTCTAGGTAGCTCATGGCTGATAGGTTATTTTTTTGCATTTATTGAAGCAGATCATGCATACATACATACACATCTGTTTTTATGTATCTAATAATATGAATGAAAAAAAAGGAGATTGCAAAATATTGCTATTATCATTATCATCATCTCTATTAGCAACAGCAGAAGTATTATATATCAAAAAGACTCATTTATCCGAGTAAAGAAGTTAATTTAATGTACGTTACCTTAATAAGCATTTGTTCAAACTCAAATATCTACATCTAAAAGTACCATTGGATATTGTTATTATAAATTAGTTTGACGAGGCCAATAAGTCATAATTTTAAACTTCCTTGTGGCTCCCCCTCAATATCTGTTCTTCAATGCATGGGGAAATTGAGAAACCAGTGTTAAAGAAGTTAAACACTTAAGTATGAATAGCCCAAAGAGAACAAATGGAAAGTAAATGTGTGGAAAACAATGCTGCTGGAGCCGAAGGAACGTTACGAAGACCCTCCAGTAACAACCATGGTGTTCCAAGCAAAGAAAACTAAGTGCCTCTTATCCATTATCAGGGAAGGTAAAGGCAGTAAAAAGGGAGAGAAAATAAGTGATATCAGATGTAGTCCAGTGTTTATCACAAAAGGTGATATATTGACGTTTATATAAGTTTTTCGTAGAGTAAGCTACCAGCATTCATATTCACCTCCACAAGTATTACAAAAGACATAGACTAACTGAGAGAGAGAGAGAGAGAGAGAGAGAGAGAGAGAGAGAGAGAGAGATCATTTTAAAACATTAAAAACAAAAGGCATAAAGAAATATTAGTCCGTCAGGAACCAGAAACGTTATTCTATAATACGTACAAAAAATATAAATTCTAACTTGTCCCTATGATAAAGAACATTAACTCTGATATGAATGTATGGAACTCAGGGCAAAGGCCAAGTGACTGGTACTTGCAAGGTCACTGTGCGCTTTATATAAGTTTGACGAAAGAAATGCCTGGGACATGCAACAGCGAGCAAATTCTTAAAGCATCATCGCAAATAAGTTCCCTCAGTAAAATATCAACCAGTTCTTAATTCAAACCAGAGCAAGAGAATTAAAAGTATTTTATAGGTACTTATATTAGGCTTGGTAAATAAAGTCTGCTACCAAGGACTATATACACTTTAACTACAACTATGAAAAACGACATCTCCCTTATAATTTCCATACATAATAAAGGACAAGGGGTTGGCTATATACATACATATATGTATATGTATATATATATATATATATATATATATATATATATATATATATATATATATATAAATAAATTTCTACCTCATACTTGGGATCGAACCCTAGCCTCTTCTAATGAAAGGCCAGGACGCTTCCAACCATTCTACCAGAAGCCATAAAAGAAGTCAGAACCTAACTGCTAATTGCAGTTCAGCATTTACCTGGCAAGACATCTGTCTCTTACCAGCGAGTTTTTCCCGACTTCCCAGCCCACTAGGTGACATAATTGATAGTAATTCATTCAAATTACCCCTAATGAGTCAATATGGATAAATATCAACACAATATCGTGCTCAAATAGAAATAAATTTCTACCTCATACTTGGAATCGAACCCTAGCCCCTTCTAATGTAAGGCCAGGACGCTTCCAACCATGTCATCAGAAGCTATAAAAGAAGTCGGAACCTAATTGCTAACTGTACTTTAGGATTTACCTGGGGAGACATCCGTCTCTTACCAGCAAGTTTTCCCCGACTTCCCGGCCCACCACGTGACACAATTAATAGCAATTCATTCAAATTACCCCTAATGAGTCAATATGGATAAATATCAACACAACATCGTGTTCAAATATAAATAAATTTCTGCCTGGCCATTCATTAGAAGGGGCTAGGGTTCGATCCCAAGTATGAGGTGGAAACTTATTTCTATTCAAGCACGATATTGGGTTAATATTTATCCATATTGACTCATTAGGGGTAATTATAAGGAATTACTATAGATTGTATTACCTAGTGGGCCGGGAAGTCGGGGAAAACTCGCTGATAAGAGACGGATGTCTCGCCTGGTAAATTCTGAACTGCAGTTAGCAGTTAGGTTCCGACTTCCTTTATCGCTTCTGGTAGAATGGTTGGAAGCGACCTGGCCTTTCATTAGAAGGGACTAGGGTTCAATCTCAAGTATGAGATAGAAATTTATTTCTATTTGAGCACGATATTGTGTTGATATATATATATATATATATATATATATATATATATATATATATATATATATATATATATACACTCTCACGCTTAGGGGGAGAGGGAATTGTCATATTCTGGTAAGAGGGATACCTCAAAACGTACTACACTCATAATCTACACTCTCCAACATCATCGAATCAGCGGGTTATAGTTAGGCCAGGGAGAGGGGTGGAAATAGTTGAATCTGTGAGTGAGTGTACATGTACGTGTGCATATCTACCTAGACACTTAGGTATCATTTTTGACGGCTCGGGTACACTATTGTTATAATAATGAATCATCGAATCAATTATGTATAAACCCAAATTTCTCATTTAAGTGTAGCATAAAATCATAAACATAAAAACACTAAACAAGGGTTAAAAAAAAAAAAAAGTGCCAGAGGACGTCAGAGGAAAAGAAAAGGAAAACTACGGTGTCTATCCCAGAAAATACCCTCGCCAAAAGTACTGAAAAAAGGGAAAACAGAAGTAATGTTCCATTTCAGCTGGAAAAGTGGGTCAAACCATAATCCAATGTTTCAATATTGTTAACGCCCTCATCACAATGTAGAATTTTCTCTACTCAACCAACTTTTCCACAATGGGAGAGCCAAGCTGTCTCCGAGTGCATCATTAGACATAAAATACAGGTATATATATATATATATATATATATATATATATATATATATATATATATATATATACTTTATATATATATATATATATATATATATATATATTTATATATATACGTGAAGTAGAAGATGATGAATGGAGAAGTACCAAATTAAAAGCTCAAGATAAAGATGACTGGCGAAATGTGAAATCTAACTGGGGCCCTTGGCGTCAATAAGCGTAGGAGGAGATGATAATGATGATACACACACACACACACATATATATATATATATATATATATATATATATATATACAGTATGTATATATATTCTTCCAAAAATATGGGTGAAAGAGTTTGCGTAAGGGAGTATATTGTGCTACTGAGGAGTTTTCCATGTAAGTGCATGAAGCGACTAATGTGGTGTCACAAGATAAAATATATTTATAGAATTAAATGGATAGTGTGTAAATCAGTTCAACCTAAATTATGTCACAAGACACATGGCCTGAAGAAAGAGTTGCACCATTTTTTGTTGAATATAAACTGTTGTCATTTTTTTTACTTCCCAGGTCAAAGCATGAGGAAGGTTGGAAAAAAATTGCTGAGGGCTTTGTGGTGGGGTAACCTAGATCGCACATACTGTAGTCACGTAAGAAAAGGATCACCACTTATCTCCTAGCGGAAGCACCTGACCCCCATAGAGACAGGTGCCATAAAAACTCACCTTTGGAAGTACAGTGAGGGGAGTTGGGCGTGTGCCCTCGTCGCCGCTGGGCGACTATTGCGCCCAAACGACACTCCACTAGCTTGGGATCGTAATAGCTACTGTTACCTTAGACTGGTAACGTGAGACAAGTAGTATGGGTGTGCCCCTACCTCTTGCTTAACTTGGATAGAAATTAAGAATGTAATGTTTAGTTAATAAGTCAAAATTTTGACTTGAGATAAATTACTAGTCTACTGATGGAAGCAATTACCAGTAACTTGCTCTGTATCCGTTCTCCCCGTATGTCTATTATTTACATGGTAATTACCATTCTCTTTGAAGAAGATTTATGCGGTTTTGTTGTGAAAATTAACTCAAACAATAAATCCTATTACGATGTAAAAATCGTCTATTTCACCGCCTCTCATCATTTATAATTATTTAATGGTCCAAGCCCATGTGACAATGGAAATTTTTACTCCATAAGAGGTTCATGAACGATTCCACATTTAAGGAATGAATGTTAAAATTACGTGTTTTTCTTCTCTGAGGCCACCACTAATAAGTGGAAACAGCTTTGCATGCACGCGCAGACACACACACGTATATATATATATATATATATATATATATATATATATATATATATATATATATATATATATATATATATATATATATATGTGTGTGTGTGTGTGTATGCATATATATTAATATATATATAATATATACATATACACACATGTATATATATATATATATATATATATATATATATATATGTGTGTGTGTGTGTGTGTGTCTGTCTCTCTGTAACCCACCGCAGAATTCGAACGTATGTCTTATTAGGTTGTAAACAGTGTTATCACTCATAGCTAATAATAACCTGCTTACAAACATACGAGTTTATTTGTGGATTAAATATTTAAAGTAAAATCATTCATATTCAAAACAGATAAAACATAACAAAACATTCATCTATATATATATATATATATATATATATATATATATATTTATATATATATATATATATATATATATATATATATATATATATATATATATATATCAGCTACACTTTATGGTATGCATTTTAATCATAAAACTCGTTCCAGGCCTTAGTAACAAATTTAATCTTGAGGAAGGTCAGACGCCGAACACGTAATGACCTAAGCAAATAAAGAAGGTGGCGATAAGAATGTGATAAAAACTCATTTTCTGATAACGTAATCAACTAGCTTGATGAAATGTTCGCGGGAATTTACTTTATTTGCCGTGACTGCGAAATTATTTGTTAACGCTTTATTTTTATATTTGTTTCAACAAATAGGTAGGAAAACAAAAACATGTGAAACAACACACATACTGTACATCAATGTACATTTGTTAGATACTACCTAAATTATGAGAAAAATCCCCTTTGGTAATTATCCAAGCAACAAATTAAGTAACTGGAATTGATCTGCCGTGTGAATAAGGGCATGAGGCTAGCAATCCCATCCCACCTGCTAAGAACCAAAAAGGTAATATCTGAAGGAGCCTTCCCTTCTAATAGTCCGTTTGCCACCCCTGTAGAATCTGTACTCAACCTATTTGTGTCTCAAAGTGCATTGTTTTTATTTTCGTGATTTCTTATTGATATGGATCTGCCCAGAAATTCTATCATGGTTGCCAGAGCGACCACCTTGGGGAACTCCGCTTATTTACACAAATCCAAGACGGACGCTGCTCGCGGAGATGGAAGATAACTTTTCAAGCAATTAACTTACAATAGCATGTGATACCTCTTTCCCACAAATTAGGAGAGTTCCCCAAGGTTGCCGCTCTGGCAACCAAGCCAGAATTTCTCTACAGATCTATGTAAGTAAGAAACCACGAAAAAAACAACACACTTACAGCAATAACAAGGTAATCTCAGTCTGGCAACCGGACTACAATTGGAAACACCAAAAAGAATTAATAAACTCAAAAGTCTCCACGAACCGAATAAAAAAAAAAAAAAAAAAAGTGAAAATTCCTTGAATAAAAAAAGATTCATTACCTCAGTGTGGCGTGGCAGGTATTTGATGATTTTAGTATTAACTGGTGAATGTGGAGAGAAGCTGAAGAAACTAGTAAACCGTGCTTAATTGTCTATAACTGGAGAACGTTAAAAGTTACTTTAAATAAGAATAAAGTTATGGAAGTTATTGTAAATTAGAATTATGTTATGAAAGTTATTGTAAATTAGAATTATGTTATGAAAGTTAGTTTAAATAACAATGAAGTTGAGATTAAAATAAAACCCGGATGATGCAGCAATGAATGTTAATATGGACGGTGGATGATATATACTGGAAAGATCTAAATGGAAAAAGATTATCAGTAATGAAAAATCTCACACAGCATATACAGTGACAGATATTGTTAACAAAAATCAGGGAATTCCAAAAACCAAGAGATTATTACTCATGACCAACATGAAAACAAAATTCATAACATGGCAATCTAATGGAGTGAAACATTTACCCAGAAAAGACAGCTTTTTCAGTATGCCATATTTTTGTCCAACTGAAGAAGAGATATGATTAATATGTTAATCAAAAGTGAACTTAAAATCAAGAATGACAGGTAGAAAATAACTCAAGAAACACTGATAGAGAAGGGTCTACATAAGAGGAGGAGATTTCAATGACTTACTTCTAATGACAATCATACTTGAAATTTCGTTATGATATAATTTCGTTTTCTGTAATTTAGATTACAGACTGATTTCATATAGATATTTTGTTTTGAGATTTGAGATGTTTGGTCACATAAAGTAAAGAGAAGAGGATAATTTGAGAAAATGTGTATATTTCAGAAGTTTGTAAGGCCAAGAATAATAAAGCGTTGGCTACAAGATGTGTTAGAAATGTTGAAACAGATCGATGGTAATTGTAATTTAGTATTGCGTGGCACAGAGTAGGTGGGAAACATAGCTTTCTGTTACTATATATGAAAAAATTGGTGTGAAGGGAATCTTTACTGCAGATTCAACCTCGAATCAGGTGGAGCTGGGGGGAGAGTGACTGCTCCCCGCACTCTAGTTTTGGGGTGTTTGAATGTACGTGGATGTAATACGATAGAGAGTAAAAGATGTGAGATTGGAAGTATGTTTAGGAATAGAAGGATGGATATATTGGCTTTGTGTGAGACAAAGATAAAAGGGAAAGGTGAAATCATGTTTGGTGAAATGTCTGGTAGAGTGTCTGGGATTGAAAGGGAAAGAGCAAGAGAAGGTGTGGCTTTATTGCTGAGTGAATGGATGACAGGTAAAGTAGTGGAATGGAAGGAGATATCATCTAGGTTAATGTGGGTAAGGGTTAGGTTGGGTAGGGAATGTTAGGCTTTTGTTCGTGCATAAGGTCCAGGTTGTGAGAAAAGTGAAGAAGAGTGGAATGAGTTCTGGAATGAATTAACTAGGTGTGTAGAAGGACTGGGTAGAAGGAATTAAGTAGTTGTCAAGGGTGATTTAAATGCTAGAGTGGGCGCGGGAGAGGTAGAAGGTGTCATTGGGAAGTATGGCATACCAGGTGAAAATGAGAGTGATGAGAGACTGGTAGATATGTGTGTTGAGCAAGAGATGGTGATGAGTTTTAGCTTTTTCAAAAAGAAAGATAAAAACAAGTTTACATGGGTAAGAGTGGCAAATGGAAGAGTGGTAGAAAGGGCATTAGTGGCTTATGTGTTGATAACTAAAAGACTGTTTGGAAGATTGAAAGACGTGCACGTGTTTACGGGTATGGCTAACGGTATGTCTGATCATTTTTTGGTGGAAGGAAAATTAGTTGTAGCAAAAGAGTGGGGGAATAGAGTAGGTGGATGTAAAAGGGACCTAGTGAGGGTTGAAGAGTAAATATCAAGAAAGGTTGAAAATGTCATATGACGAAGTGAAAGTAAGAGAAACTGGTAATTTAGAGGAGTGGAAGTTAGTAAAAGAAAATTTTGTTGGGATTGCAAGTGATGTGTGTGGCAAGAAGTTTGTTGGAGGCAGCATGAGGAAGGGCAGTGAATGGTGGAATGAAGAAGTGAAGGTAAAAGTGGAAGAGAAAAAGAGGGCTTTTGAAGAATGGCTGCAGAGTAATAGAGTAGAGAAGTATGAAAGATATAGGGAGAAAAATGTGGAAGTAAAGCGCAAGATAAATGAGGCAAAGAGGGCAGCTGACCTGAGGTGGGGTCAGGGATTGGGTCAGTCATATGAAGAGAATAAGAAGAAGTTTTGGAAAGAAGTGAAGAGAGTAAGGAAGGCTGGTTCAAGAATTGAAGAGACAGTGAAGGATGGAAATGGAAGGTTGTTAAAAGGAGAGGAGTCAAAGAAAAGGTGGGCGGAATATTTTGAAAGTTTACTGAATGTTGAGGATAATAGGGAGGCAGATTTAATTGTTGTTGCAGGTGTTGAGATGCCGGTGATGGGAGATGAGAATGAGAGAGAGATTACAAGAGAGGAAGTGAAGAGAGCACTAGATGAAACGAGAGTAGGAAAAGCATCTGGTATGGATGGTGTGAGAGCTGAGATGTTGAAGGAAGGGGGTGTGATTGTACTTGAATGGTTGGTGAGATTGTTTAATATGTGTTTTGTGTTGTCAATGGTACCAGTAGATTGGGTTTTGTGTGTATTGTACCACTATAGAAGGGTAAGGGATATGTGCATGAGTGTTGTAATTCAAGGGGTATTTGTTTGTTGAGTGTGGTTGGAAAAGTGTATGGTAGAGTACTGATTAATAGGATTAAGGATAAAACACAGAATGCAATCTTAGAGGTACAGGGTAGTTTTAGAAGAGGTAGGGGCTGTATGAATCAGATTTTTACAGTTAGGCAGATATGCGAGAAATATTTAGCAAAAGGTGTATGTTGCGTTTATGGATCTGGAGAAAGCGTATGATTGAGTTGATAGGGAAGCAATATGGAATGTGATGAGGTTATATGGTGTTGGTGGAAGGTTATTGCAAGCAATGAAAAGTTTCTACAAAGGTAGTAAAGCATGTGTTAGGGTAGGAAATGAAGTGAGTGATTGGTTTCTGGTGAGAGTGGGACTGAGACAGGGATGTGTGATGTCACCGTGGTTGTTTAACTTGTATGTTGATGGAGTGGTGAGAGAGGTGAATGCTCGAGTGCTTGGACGAGAATGACCATGAATGGGAGGTGAATCAGGTGTTGTTTGCGGATGATACTGTACTGGTTGCAAACGAGTAAGAGAAGCTTGGCCAATTAGTGACAGAATTTGGAAGGGTGTGTGAGAGAAGGAAGTTGAGAGTTAATGTGGGTAAGAGTAAGATTATGAGATGTTCGGGAAGGGAAGGTGGTGCAAGGTTGAATGTCATGTTGAATGGAGAGTTACTTGAGGAGGTGGATCAGTTTAAGTACTTGGAGTCTGTTGTTGCAGCAAATGTATGTCAGAGAGTGAATGAAGGATGCAAAGTGTTGGGGGCAGTTAAGGGAGTAGTAAAAAACAGAGAGTTGGGCTTGAATGTAAAGAGAGTTCTGTATGAGAAAGTGATTGTACCAACTGTGATGTATGGATCGGAGTTGTGGGGAAGGAAATTGACGAAGAGACAGAAATTGAATGTTTTTGAAATGAAGTATGGCTGGTGTATCTCGAGTAGATAGGGTTAGGAACGAAGTAGTAAGGGTGAGAACGGGTGTAAGAAATGATTTAGCAGCTAGAGTGGATATGAATGTGTTGAGGTGGTTTGGCCATGTTGAGAGAATGGAAAATGGTTGTCTGCTAAAGAAAGTGATGAAAGCAAGAGTTGATGGGAGAAGTACAAGAGGAAGGCCAAGGTTTGGGTGGATGGATGGAGTGAAGAAAGCTCTGGGTAATAGGAGGATAGATGTGAGAGAGGCAAGAGAGTGTGCTAGAAATAGGAATGAATGGCGAGCGATTGTGACGCAGTTCCGGTAGGCCCTGCTGCTTCCTCTGGTGCCTTGGATGACCGCGGAGGTAGCAGCAGTAGGGGATTCAGCGTTATGAAGCTTCATCTGTGGTGGATAACGGGGGAAGGTGGGTTGTGTCACCCTAGCAGTACCAGCCGAACTCGGTTGAGTCCCTTGTCAGGCTGGGAGGAACGTAGAGAGGAGAGGTCCCCTTTCTTGTTTCATTTGTTTGATGTTGGCTAACCCCCAAAATTGGGGAAAGTGCCTTGGTATATGTATGTATGCATATATACATACACACACACACACACACATATATATATATATATATATATATATATATATATATATATATATATATATATACATAAATATATATATATATATATATATATATATATATATATATATATATATATATATATATATATATATATATATATGTGTGTGTGTGTGTATAATACACACACATAGCAAGGCACTTCCCCAATTTTGGGGGGTAGCCAACATCAAACAAATGAAAAAAAGGGGATATTTCCTCTCTATTATACACTCCAGTGAGATATCGGTGTGTGTGTGTGTATGTATATGTGTATATATATATATATATATATATATATACAATTCGATGTCTCACAGGAATAGATAATAGAGGTAAGGTCCCCTTTTTTTCATATGTTTGATGTTGGGTACACCCTAAAATTGAGGGAAGTGCTTTGGAATGTGTATGTATCATACACACAAACACACACACACACATATATATATATATATATATATAAACATATATAGATATAGATATATATGCATATATATATAGATAGATATATACACACACACACACACACATATATATATATATATACAGTATATATATATATATATATATATATACAGTATATATATATATATATATATATATATATATATATATATATATATATATATATATACACATACACATATATACATACACACACACACACATATATATATATATATATATATATATATATATATATATATATGTCATAATTCATGTATGCAGATGTGTCTTGTACGTCAAGGTAAACAACTCAATATTCATGAGTATTCCACAAAAAAACTGTCTCAGCTTGTTATTGTAAAAGATTGCATTTTGGTAGCGAAGGGAGTTTAGTTGCCTTTGGGCGCTCGAGTTGACAAGTCCCTCACCTGAGAGGGTAGTTGTGTACAGTGTACTTACGAACGAACCTTTTGTAATAAATGAAGAAAACCCATATTTCGATGTTTCAATATCCATCTACTTACTTTTACTTTTTACTTTTAGGGGTTTATTTCTCGCCCTCCATCAGACAATAATAGTCTGTTCAGTCGGGCCTTGATGTGTGAAAATAATTTCTTTCCAGTTTATATTTTTCTCTGTATCTTTTCAGTTATTCGCTGGCATTTGTATTCAGGCTTAATAGTTTTCAGGTCACTATTATAACACTTTCCAAAGAGATATGTCTTCAGGTTTTTCTTGAAAGCTGCCACATTTTTGCTCTTCTTGACATCAAGTGGAAGGTCATTGAAGAGTCTCGGTGCAGCATAACCAAATGTTCTTCCTCCTATTGCATGATTCACACTAATTTTGAATAGTCTATATGGGTCATCAGCATGTCTAACTCTTACAGCAGCGCTAGTAGCTTGAGGGTAGGGGACCAAGCAATCACAAAGATATTTAGGCTTATCACTTGTAAGTGCTTTGTGAGTCAACAAACAAATCTTAAATTCAATTCTAGCCTTAATAGGTAACCAATGTAGATCGATCAGTGCAGGAGTTATTCTCTCCCGAAATTTAATGCCTTTTATCAGTCTAGCCGCCCGGTTTTGCACATTTTGAAGCTTTTTTAGTAGTGTATTGGGCAATTTATAGTACAGAGAATTGCAATAATCAAGCCTTGATATTATGTGACTCATCACTAAAATTTTTGTACTGCCCTCTGTTAAATATTCTAATAAATGCTATGTTTCTCAGGTGATAGTTACACACTTTCACTGTGTTCACTATTTGATCCCTCATTGACAAATTACAATCTATCAGTACACCCAAATTTTTCACAACAGGCACAATCCTAACCTCAGCGCCACCAATTTTTGTACTTTGAAATAACTGGTAATTCTTCAAAGCCACCTTTGTGCCAAAAAACATACATTCTGTTTTATCATCATTTAAGTTAAGCTTTTTCCTCTGCATACATGTTTTTATTTCAGTCATTATCTCATCAATTTTCTTCTTTGTACCTTGTGTTGTTGAAAATGAAAGGTAGAACTGAGTATCATCTGCATATAGTTTAAAGCCCACTTTTTGTTTTTTCAAGATATGTGATAGCTAGATAGTATACATGTTGAACAAGATAAGGCCCAGAACACTACCCTGTGGTACACCTTTCATAAGAATTCTCTCACTAGATCGGTTTCCAGAAACTTCTACAATAGTCTTCCTGTTCGTTAAGTAGCTTCGCAAAAATTCCGGGGTCATATTGGTGTCAGGTGTAAAAAATAAGTCTTTTGTGTATGATGTGACTCTGTGAGTGAAGTCGTTCTTTGAGCCGGTAAAATAAAAGTTCAAAATGCCTAAATACACAAGGACTAACATAGCAGACGCTGCTGCTACAGGATATGAGAACGAAGGAGCAGTGGGATATAGCATTCTGATGAAGAATATAGACAAGAAATTAGAACGCAAGAATTGGAAAATAAGTTAGATAACTTACTACAGTTAATAAACAGATTGTTGGTGGAGCGAGAACAGGAGCGGCGCGCAACCACAGCATATCCGACGTACATGGACGAAGTTCAAAAGCACATAAGTGAAAGTACACATGCACAGCCGAGTGAAGATATGCAAATCGTAGTCCGAAAGTTGCCAGAACTCCAGGCAAGTGTTAGGCCTTCTGATGATCAACGGCCTAAGGAAGGGTTTCAATCGATTTAAGTGTTTTTGAGAGACTTTGAAATAGCTACATATCGGTGGTCCGAATGAGAAAAAGCTATTCAAGTAATTAGATTGCTGAAAGATGCTCCGGCAATGGAGGTATTGTGTTGGCCGCAAGACAGTTTAAGAAGTTATACTGAAATAAAACGATGTTTAATTGAGAAGTATGCCTTGCCTGATGCGAGAAAGGGAGACCTAAAAGAAAATTACAAACCAAAATATGAGAAGGTGAATCCATTCTTAGTTTTGCAACTCACATTTTTCGGGATTGCGATTTGCTTGCTACCTTGGAGTGCCAATCTCCCGGAAGGTGATAAAAAAGCAATTGCCCGTAAACATATTCGCAGATTAGTATATAACGGATTTTGAAGCGAAGCGAAAAATCTATTTTTGGGTGAGATGGCCATGTCGTCCTGATGGAAGTTCCTTAAAGTAGCTTCCTAAGGGATAAATGTACTACAGTGATATTCCCAGAGAATTTTACCTTTAAGTATCCAGAATTTTAACTCCTGCCGCGAATATCCTTAAATTTTCTCTAAAGGATATCGCATAATATCAGAGGACGTATTCTTGACACGCCACATAGCAATCTGCACCCCTAATAGCGTTTACGCTTCGAGGGGGGTGTGGCAGAATAGAAGGGGAGCCGTATCAATGTTACCCCCGTTCTCGTACTACTAATGAGTATGACAACAGCGCCATTTCCAAGATGGCGGACATTCCTTGTAGCATTGAGCATGGTGCTACAGATACAGTACTTCGGGAGGGATACTGTGAAGATCTTTTCTTTTTAGAAAAGATGGGTGGGTCCATCAGGACGACATGGCCATCTCACCCAGAAATAGATTTTTCGCTTCGCTTCAAAATCCGTTTTTTTGGCTCAAGCCATGTCGTCCTGATGGAAGCATACCAGAGTATTAGTGTATCTGTGGATTTTCATCAGTGCCTTAACCTTGGGACAACATTTCTATGGTCATGTGGACCAATTGAGACAAATGACGTCACCATTATCCGTCATCATCACTAATCATAAACAATGTTAGTGCTTCCTGCCCCCTACAGGGAAGAGTCATTCTAAACAGTAGAAAAGGGGTCTCAAGGTTAACATATATTGTATGAACAAACATAAGTATACACTGAATATACAAACAGTCTTATAGTTTGTATATATTGCCGAATCAATATCAGTGTCTCATATCTATTGTTTGTGAACATACAACTATATGAAGAACACTTACATTAGTAAGTCAAAGAACTCTGGCATTTTATACATGCAATTGTCGGGCAAATTCGGACACAATACATTCTAATAGACATTTATTCCTATTAAATGACTAAATAAGTTAACCAGTAAAACGAATGTAGCATGACAATGGAATTATACACGTAACGAATACAGAGACTATATTTCTTTCTGGAAAGGAAAAGAACTGGTGAGTGCCACTCTCAGATTGAAGAAAAATTTTTATAATCAAATTTCTCTTCATGATCTCTTTACCGGTTACATTCTATCGACACTGTGTACTATGTACACATGGCACTCAGTGCTATCTGTATAATTCCACACCTGGGATTTTGAACAGAATTAGTGTCACCATGGTAACACTCATTTAAAGGAGGTCACCCTAAAAGTGATGACCCCTTCTCCCTTTAAATGACAGTCCCAGTCAATTAGCTGTTCATCGCAGAATTAAACGGCCGGTTTTAAAACACTACCTGCCGCCACCACATAATGCTTCAGTTCATGGACCTGCTTAGCATAGTGTTTGTAGAACACTCTGGATGATTTCCATCCAGTATATGAGCGAAGTCGCTCGAGGTCCATATACTGAAAAAAGTTCAGTGATGAAGCAATTTTTCTCGGATCATGACCTGCGGGAGTACTGTCAGGATCCGCTCTACGAATAAAGTAGGTGAGCTTGGCCCTCAGTTGTTTCAGGGATAAGTTTGATCCAGAGGTTTCTCCTTTAAAGAGCTGTCCTCCCCTGAAGTCTGAAGTTCTACGAAGATAGACCTTTAGACACTATAGGACATAGAGAGACATCTTCCTTCAGAGGGCAGATTCTCCAGGGACCCCACCTCTTAGTGGGTAGCTCATTCTTAGCAAGAAAAGTTGGATCAGGGAAAAGATTCAGTTCTCCTGCTTCTGTGAACTGAATGTGGCCCTCATCTCTAGATAGGGGCACTATTTCACTAACTCTAGCCCTGGATGCTATAGCGAACAGAAAGATAACCTTTTGAGTTATATCCTTAAGGGAACAATCTTCATTGTTCACCGATGAGGCATAATGTAGGACCTTGTCCAAAGACCAAGAGATGGGCTTTGGTGGTGCTGCAGGCCTAAGCTTTGCAGATGCCTTCGGAATCTTATTAAAGATTTCATTCGCCAGATCCAATTGAAAGGCATTTAGAAGAGGTCTAGTCAAGGCTGACTTGCACGTAGTTATCGTGTTGGCCAACAGACCTTGATTATGAAGGTGGACAAAGGACAGACAGAAGTTCATTGAAATTTCTTTCGGTCCTTTTGCTTTCACGAACGCAATCCACTTTTCCAAGAAGACTCATATTGTCTTCTAGTTGACTTAGACTTGTATTCTTCTAAGAATTCTATATTGCCTTCTGAAATCCCAAATATTTTTCTAACCGCCAGGGCAAGAAAATCAAGAAATGAATGTTTGGGTTATCCATGATAAAACGGAAGCAATTAATTTCTGAACCTTCTGAAATAGACCTATGTTCAGAACTAGGGCCAGCCTCAGCTTCAGTTCCTTCATTAAGGAGGACAGATTGCTCTTGGGCTACTTGGGAGCTAATAGAGCTACTTTCCCTTGGAAGTATCTGAGCCTGTTGAGGACCTTCAGCAGGTGATTGGATGGGATGAACGGGAATACTTGAGTCCATCCCTTCCATACTAGAGACATGCTGTCTATAAACTCCACTAGAGGATCCTCGTATAGGGCTACATATCGAGGTAGTTTCTTGAAGATGCTCGTGATGAAGAGGTCGATCTGCAGTTCCGGGACTTGTTCCCATCTGGGAGGGAATAGGTCTGCGTCCATGGACCATTCCAACTCTATCGGCTTGAACCAAAATAGAGCATCCACTGTCACATTGTGGATCAATTGTATATGAACTGCTGACAGGTGCCATCCCTTTAAGAAAGGGATGGGTAACTTCACCTAGATTGTATGAGACGTTCTTTAGCATTGTCGATTGCGACGTCTCATTATCGCTTCGGTGTCCCAGATCAGTCGTAGGAAATCTGATTTGTGTGGAGAGAGCTTCCCCACTCATGACAGGACCACCACAGTTATAGGACTTTCGGGCTTTGACTTTTGTTAGAGAAGTGATTAACGAGGGACCAATATCGGTCTTTTTAGATCTCTTCAAGCGTTTGATGCGTATTTTCTCCAGGCTCTTTCCGCATCTTTCCGCTGTGCTCTTAGCACTAGGTCTGTCACTATTGCAAACTGGGGAAAGTTCAGAGCTTCTCCCTGTTAGCGTCTTAGAAATCTGACTGATTATCTGAGTCTCTTGACCGACCTTGCGATCTCCTTTTATATTCCCAAGGGAAAGGAGAGTTGGTGTGACCACAGGCTTCAATGGTTTTTCAGCCATTGAAACCTTTGAGCTGGAGAGAATCGAGACTTCTAGAAGCTTATCTTGCATCCGCGATGTCCAGGGAACCTGGTCATTTCCTTGGATGCACATAGACCAGCCACTTCGGGTGCTGCCCACCCCAGCCTCTCGTCCAGGTATATTGTTGCCTGAACCATTTCTAGGCTTGGTTTTTATGTGACTAAGTCTGCCAATCCTATGAAGATATTTAGGACTGTGTCTAATCAGACACGTATCTTTCCTAGGATGTACGTTACTATCTGTAACTTGAATCCTAGATAGGAGGAGAGGGGGTGATTGACTGAAAGTTGCCAAAGGACACCTTTCAGGTCGGACAAGACTACAAACATCCCGTTTTGAAACAAGGTCCATATGTTCAGAAGGATTAACATTCTGAACTTGCTGTTTTATATGAAATTGTTGAGTGGCGACAAGTTCAGAATGACTCCAAGATTTCTCAAGTCCTTCTCGTGAACACAAAACAGCAATCCCTGGAACTTGATGGACTATAGTTTCCTTACCACCTGTATGCTCTAGAGCTCTCAAGTATACTCCTCCAGGAGGGTTTTGGATTATAGGAGAAGGTAAGGAAATGATGGTGGAGACATTTCTGTTTCCCATCATAGTCCCATCTTGATTAGGCCTTGGACCCAAGGATCGAAGGTCCAACGATCCTAAAGGAGCTTCCCTCCTACCAGAAGCATCTTCATGCTTCAAATGATCATTAGGTTTTAACTCTTGACCACCTGCCTGTGGCGCCGTGGTCACTGTGACTGTGGGATGCTGTTGAGCAGCCCGGATATTTCCAGCCTTTCCAATCTTCTTTTTAGGTTGGGGACCCACAACCATGGAAGATTTTCTCTTTGAAAGGATGCCCCACTTTTGCAGAAGACTTATGTTCTCCATGGTGGCGCTCTTAATAACTTTCCTAGCTACCTCGTCTGGGAAGAGGTCTTTACCCCAGATGTTGGAAGATATTAGTTTCCTTGTTTCGTGTTTCACTGTTGCAGCAGCGAACACAAACTCTCTACATGCTCTCCTAGCCTTCATAAAGGCATAAAGGTCCTTCACTAAGGTAGTCATATGCATTTTGGCTAGGACCATGAGCACGTCTGGGGTATTTTGATAGGTTGAACACAACTCTATGTAGTTTTATAGAGAAAGGGAGGCTGCAAGTCTCTCCTTTATCTCTTTTTCATTATACAAGAGAAACTCAGATAGTTTAGGGAGACGTTCGTTAAACTGTCGACTGGCGACATCCGCATCTAATCTTCCTACTGAGAAAGTTAAATGGACTTCCTTCCAGTCCTTTTCCTGTCTGGGAAAGGCTGGTGACAGAGGCTTGCACTTCTCGAGTGCAGGAAGTGGTTTACCCGCCTCCACTGCCTTGGAAACAGATTTAAATGCCTTCCCCATAAAGGGGAATGAGATTGAAGCAGGAGCAAGAAAAGAAGGGTGCCTGTTATTCAGAGAGAATACCTTCAGCTCCGAGTAACCCGCCTTTTTCAGGCTACTTGACAGGATAGCCTGTGCCTTATCATGGTCAAGAATCATGACCTCCTTTGTTTCCATTCCTTTTCTTGACTTTGGTTCATACCTCAGCCAAACAAAACAATTAGGGAAAGCATCAAAGCTTGGCCAAAATTGGATTTTGTCCAAAGGAACAGCACCCATCTTCTCCAAGATGTAGAGTTTGCCTTTAAAGATCAGCATCAGCTCCGCAAACCTCCAGGGATTGGTTTTGGAGCATGTCGGTAGGTCTTAATCCATAGGTCGTTTGAATGACCTTTGGGAAGCGACAATGGAAGCTTTGTGAGGCTCTATCTTGCCTTTTACTTCCTGCTCCCTATTAGATTATTCACTTGGATACATAATTGTTCCATTCTATCTAATAGGGGGCTAGAAGACGAAGATGTCGACGTCGATGGCTCTAGAGCCAGCATAGGCGGACGCAATTCCGACACGACATTTTCCTCTTCTACCCTGGGGCACTTCCTGCCCTCTTTCCCAAAGGCTATCTGGCCGTCAGGGGATGTAATTGGCGCCTGAGGCACCACTATTTCCTTACTTGCCTTCGGAAATAGTAGCTTACGCATCCTATCATTAGGTAGGTAAGGTCCCGGAGAGATTTTCTGGAAGCCTCTCACCCAGCTGCGTAATTTGTATTGAGCTGTATCCCTAGTCTCTGTAGACTTGGGATTCTTGAAACCTTTGGACATTAAGGTCCGACATATATTGCAAACCTGCGGGTTCCAATAATGTAGGGATCCGGAAATAATATTGCAGGGGGCATGAAACCTGCAAGTATTATGACCATAAAAATACTTACTCTTGGCCTTGCAGAAGTCTGCAGCAAAAGTTATCTGATGTTCCTCCTGTAAAGAAAGGAAAACAGAATGAGTATACAAAGGATTATCTCCCTGATAATCAATATGCAAAGGTCATCTTTTAACAGAATAGCTTAGGATAGTAAGCTATAAAGGGATAGTAGGAGACACATACTTGTGTACCCCCTGCAAGCAAATGCTGTTACCTCCCCTCGGTATTAACTATATGGAGATTCCTCTATCAAGGAACTCCAACTAAAAGGGCTCTTACCCCTAGGGGTAGAGAAGTACTAATTCACTGTCCCTTTTTATTCTTAATACTGTGGGGTTAGGATGACTAATTCTCAATCAGAATATTGAAGAAATACTATTCTTTCAATATTAGAGCGGTACCAGCAGAAGCTTGCACAGCACAAGGGTACCCAAGCTATGTTAGAAATTACTACTGTATAATGGTACTGTAGTTTTCTATTTGCAGTATAGTGCAAATTACTGGCTACTGTACAATTATATATTGTAGATCACCCAATATGCTGCCTTTGTAGCAAGCATTTGACAGCGTGGTCCAGCTGGCATGACACCACCTGGACTAGGAAAATAAAGACATATATTTGTGTATCCCACTCAACCTATTTGCCGTGGCCTTCCATACAATATTAAATTATAGAGTTTCCTGATTAGGGAGACTCTAGGATAAAGGCTCTACCCTTTAAGGGTTATGAGTGTAACACCCAGCCCTTGAAGATATTTAATATTGTAGGGTAATCCAAAAACTGATTTCTAATCAGAATATTGAAGAAATTATATTCATTCAATATAGGATTGGGTTCAGCAAATACCTGTGTAGGGATACCAAAGATATATTGGAAATAACTACTGGTATAATACATATAGTAGTTTTCTATCTGCAGATATACTGGCTACCTGTATAACATATACTGTAGTTCAGCCGGCATGTTGCCGGCATGGCTAGATCTTGCCAGCATATCCAGCATGCTAGCTAAAGAGAGAGAGATAGCATGGAGTAAAGGCTACTCCTTACTGTGTATGTATACAGTAATTAAGGATGTAAAAGTCTAATTTTAGTGCCTTTCTCCAGAAAGAAGGTTCAAATGGAAGGGGAAAATGTACCATTCAGGCTTCCATCCACCTACAGTACTATTGCCGGCAAGGTGCTGCGGATACACTGCCGGCAGGCTAGCCTCCGGCAGTACCAGTACAGTCAGCGTGCTGCAGTCTGAGTCAGCACCTATCTGTGCTGGCCTGGCCAGCAGTACTCCGGCAAAAGGACCTGTGACTAGCAGTGCAATGGAGAACTGAAGAACCTAGGGGACAGAAGGGACTTCCCACTCACAGCCATCATGGCTGCTGGCAGCCGCCAGCCACCGGCAGCCATCTTGGCTGCTGGCAATTGCCAGCCACCGGCAGAGACCATAGTTGCCGACAGATGATGTGGCTACCGGCAGTATGCATTGCCGCCAGCAGCTATCATGACCGCCGGCAGTTGAAAGACATATGGTCACTGACATTCAACATGGCTGCCGACAGTTGTCATGGCTGCCTGCAGCTAACATAGCTACCGGCAGCTGGACAGAGGTCATAGAGAGGGTGTCTGGCTGGCTCCGGCAACCCACCGGCAACGGTAAGGTTGCAGGACGCCGGCCCAGTGAAAGACAATAGCTCGGCCATCAAAAAGTGGACAGAGGGGAAGGGAACAGGGTCCTGTATAAGGTGTGGAAGGAACTGGCAAAGTTGTCAGTCCTATCACACCTTAACGAAACTCTGTTTCAGTATCGGTAGTATCCTAGGTGATAGGAGAGACTCAGTTCTCCAACCCAGAGAATACCAATACAGTAAAGGGACGACGGCATTGCCCCCTCCTCTCAACAAGGGAGAAACAGAGTTCCAGTGCTGCCGTCATCCTAAGCAAAAGAAGAATACTATTCTTCAGCCAAGGAGACTGCGAGCACAGGAATAGTCTTCTAGACCGCAAGGAGAAGATGGTATCCTACCACTACTTCAAGTGCGGCTAGGGAGGCTAGCCTCCAATGTCGGCATCCTAGCCAGCAGGGGAATGATGGTATCCTACAACCTATTCACCCTGCCGGCAGGTCACTGACACAAGACTAAATACTCTGAGATTCTGACTGAATCCCAAAACCTGCTGGTATACCACAACCTATGGTTAAGGGAAGAGACAGGAAAACCCTAGGCTAGTCATGTCTGAATAAAATTCAGGCCACGACCACTAATGTTGTAGCCTGAAGCTACATTCAGAGGGAAAGAGAGATTACCCTTAAATCTCCAAGGAGACATGTAATGTTTCATATAATTCTAGGAGGTATCAGTCTCCAATTGAATTGAAAAACAATACACGAGGGTAACCGGGGAAATGTCTGAACGTATAATAAAACGCCTAGGTTAGGTTACCTAGGTGAGTCGAGATCTCAGTTACCTAACTCACCGAAACTCTAACTATACGATCGACATGGAAAAGGAAATTATGAACATTATCAATTATATAATTAAATAATTAATTAATGCTATTAAAACCGGAAAGTCGTTCTGCTAACTAAATAACACATGCCTGACGAACGACCGCGCCCATGGCGCCTCCAGTAACAGGCCTAGCTCCTAGGCACAATAAATTACTCTAATTTCACTGTGAAACAGGAGCTAAAATATACTCATTGTAAAGACTTGATACTCAACTTTCCAGAGGCGGAAGAAGATGGAGAAAGCATAATTATAATCCTTGCAAAACGATCGAAAAAGTTAAATCAACAGGGAATACACCAAGCGAAATCACTACAAAATAAGGAATGTCCACCATCTTGGAAATGGCACTCTTGTCATACTCAATAGTAGTACAAAAACGGGGGTAACCTTGATACGGCTCCCCTTCTATTCTGCCACACCCCCTCAAAGCGTAAACGCTATTAGGGGTGCAGATTGCTATGTGGCGTGTCAAGAATACATCCTCTGATATTATGCGATATCCTTGAGTGAAAATTTAAGGATATTCGCGCCAGGAGTTAGAATTCTGGATACTTAAAGGTAAAATTCTCTGGGAATATCACTGTAGTACATATATCCCTTAGGAAGCTACTTTAAGGAACTTCCATCAGGACGACATGGCTTGAGCCCAAATATATATGTGTGTATATATATATATATATATATATATATATATATGTATATATATATATATATATATATATATATATATATATATGTATATATATATATATGTATATATATATATATATATATATATATATATATATATATATATATACATATATATATATGTATATATATACATATATATATATATATATATATATATATATATATATATAATAGAGAGGAAAGCTCCCTTCTTTTTCACTTGTTTGATGTTGGCTACCCCCCAAAATTGGGGGAAGTGCCTTGGTATGTGAATGTATGATATATACACACACATAGATATATACATATATATATATATATATATATATATATATATATATATATATATATACATATATATATATATATATATATATATATATATATATATATATATATATATGTGTGTGTGTGTGTGTGTGTGTGTGTAAGTTACATAGTCCCTTTTTGGAGGGTGTTAAAGTCAGGAGCAATAAAAAGTGTGAGCTCATCAGGTTCCTAAACAGCTTACTACTTCTTTCCAAACGTTATGCCTATATTAAGGGGTCAGTATTGCATCAGGCATGGTTTATAATTTGGTACAGGGCTTTTACAATTGTATGCCCTTGCAATTATCAACTACAGTTATGTGCAAAAGGTCTTTTTCCTGAATAGCCTACTAATTACACAAATGTACATTAGGCTAGGTGGCTTTCCTGTATTTCACCTTGTGATTTATGACACCTTCAACCAGGTTAGGAGATCCACTGGGATTTAATACTCAGTAGGCCTACCTTAGGTTTGGGTTTCATTATTGAACAGTGTAATATTAATCATAAAATTGTTACTTGCATTATTGAACAGATCTTTGCAAATACACTATTTTTAATCCTATATACTATTGGCAGGATTCTGTATGAACAAAGTTACAGATATTAAAAATTTCCTCTTTTGTTCCTCTGTCAATTAGCTCATGTCACAAGAGCCTCCTACCATCCGGTAGTTTAGATAAAAAACTGATAGGTAGTGCTTCTGTCGTAAATGGTACTGGTGCTTGGTGGAACAAAATAAAGGGCCCAACGTTTCATATTCTAAACTTCTTTCTTGTTTGTTTTCAACATTGAAATATACAGTACTACGTATTTACAGCTCTAGTTTTATTTATCATGTTAATAATGCAAGGTTAGGGTAAAAATGTGTGTTTGATATGTTTTGAATGATAATGGGAAAGGGATGTTAACTCTATGTTCAAACAAAGGCTGGAGCGCAAAACTACAACTCACCCCTTTGTTAAGTGTGTAAGCACTCCCTTGTTAAGTTTGTATAATCGAACAAAATGATATTTTCATAATAAAATAAATTTTTGAATATACTTACCCGCTGGTTATATAATGGCTAAAGTCCCTGACGCCTCGGCAGGAAATTCAAAATCTCGCGCGGCTTAGCGCAGATATGCCAGGTGTTCCCTAGCGCCCTCGTGGTACTACAGGTAGAACTATACCCAACCAATTCAGAATTTCCATACCCCATGGTCTCTAGAGGGGAGGAGGGTGGGTTTTAAACTTATATAACCAGCGGGTAAGTATATTCAAAAATTTATTTTATTATAAAACTATTATTTTTAAATATAAAACTTACCTGCTGGTTATATAATGGCTGATCGACACCCATTGGTGGCTGGTCAGAGACAGCTGCATAATTGGAAATTCGCTTAAGAGTTACATAAACAACTTAAGCGGTTCTCACCTGATAAGGAAGCTGACAGCAATGCTCTGCCTCATTTTGTCTACTATCCTTAGGAGATCCAGCGGTCCACCCAGGTGGCTGATGATCTCTAGGAGCTGTCAAACAGTTCAATAACCTATAACATGACAGGACCTCAACTAATACTCTTGTTCCGGGCGCTCTCTAGGAACAAAATGACCACCTGACTAGATCAAAGATTGCGGAAGATTGCCGACCAATTTTCACATACAATCATAAAAATATATATGACAGTTCCAAGAGAAGAACAGGGGTACTAGGAATTTAGGGAAATGTAGTGGTGGATGTTTCACCTACTACTGCACTCGTTGTTACGAGTGATCCAAAAACGTAGACGTCCTCATAAAGAGACTGGATACGGTATAGGTAATGCAAGGCGAATACAGGATTACCCCTTCACAAGGCTGTATACTCGATGCTTTGCAGAGAACAGTTTAGTTTAAAAGTTACAGAAGTTCCTACAGCTCTAACTTCATGAGTCTTTACTCTTTCGACATCTTATGATCTGTCACACAACCGTGTGAAAGAACCTTTGTAATTAAAGTCTATACGAGATGATGGAGTGTTTTAGACATAAATAGCTCAGGCTTCTTGACCGTGCACCAAAGTCATGAATAGACTCTTAACTTCTTTGGTCCTGTCCCGATAAAACTTCATCGTTTTAACCGGGCAAAAAACTCTTCTCAGCCCTTCACAAACCAAATTCGAGAGGATAGTGATCCCAAAAGATTTAGGCCATGGATGAGAAGGACGTTTGTTAATGACCAAGAATCCAGGTTGCAAGGCGCCTATGGCTTAACCATTGTGAAGTCCATGTTCTTGCTAAAAGAGTGAACTTCACTGACTCTCAACTATGGTAGACTTACTCAGAAAGTCTCCAAAGTTAGGCCTTTAAAAAAAGAAACCAAGTATAAAGGCTCGGATCTGTCACTACCGCGAAATTCCAGAAACGAACCCTAAATTTCAGGCTGGCGCATCTTGCTGATGCCTCCAAGTCATCTCAAATGATACGAGAAGATCTATAAGGTCTCTATTTGATAGATCCAATCTTCTGCGTCTGAAGACAGCTGCCCGCATACTCCTGTACCCTTTGATGGACAAGGAGGAAAAAATATGTTTCTTCTAAGGTCTAAAAAGAAATAGGCCACTTGTTTTAGAGTTAACAAATGATGAGCCGGCTTTAGCTCTACACCACTCCATAAAACACCCTAATTGGGTTGGAAAACCTTGAGGCAAATGTCCTTTGTACAAGCGATAGCCTCAGCTGTCTCCTTCAAACCACCCTCTAGATCTTAGGGGTTTTCCGAAATACTGGAGGCAGCTAGACCTAAAACTTGATGGTTTAAAATAAAGCGTTCGTGATCCTGACACGGGGAAAAGGACTAATGTCATGCTTCCAGCATGGTCCCAGCATGAGTCCAGTATGGTTCCAGCATGCACCCAGCATGGTCCCAGCATGAGTCCAGTATGGTTCCAGCAGGCTGCGTATGCTTAACATGTCGTGAGAGAGAATCAGGATCTAGAACCGCCTCCCAAAACGCGTCCATATCGGTCGCAAGAAACTGATATTAAAGCTAGGCTTGTTGAAAAAAAGCATCAACAACGTGAACCTCATGCTGTGAGGTTAAGACCTGATCGTGTGTAACCAGCGGGTGTTCAACAAACTTAAAGCCAAAGCTTGACGCGAGGGAGCGTTAGCTGCGAGGCCAGAGAGACGCGAAGGAGAGACAATAGTCTGTTTATACTGCTGTGAGAAAAAAGACTTTGACTGTTTGCATCTAGCATGCGATCATAATGTCGCATGTGCTTGCATTGCCGTAAGGTGTCAGCGTACTGTATGCATTCACCTTGTTGTGTGGATACAGCGCTGTGTGTGTCCCGCTTGTTGTAAATCTACAGCGTGCTGCGTGGAAGCGACAGCATAGCGTCCGGTCATTGGCGGAAAGACGTAACTGTTTGCCGAGAGTTGTCCGCGTGTAGCATACGTCCGCATGAGTGATAGTCGTTCGTCCCGTAGACTGCGAAGATGGGATAACTTGTTGAAAGAATCAACTTTGACTGTCAGCATCCAACATACGACCAGACTGGCGTCTGTGTCTGTGACTGCGTGAGGGAGAGACCAGAACTTGCGTCTGTGTCTGCGTAATGTCTGCTGTAAGAGAGAGACCAGACCACTACAAGCACCTGCTCTAACGCTTCTCGTAACACGAGCATATCTCTGCGAGGAAGCGTTACTAAGCATAGGAGAACTATGCTTTCTGACACTAATCGGAAAACCATTTCTTTGGTCTATGGTAGTCCTTAGACTCTTTTAGGAGAAAATTTTCTCCACCCCGAGAATCGTAAACGCTAAACACAGATGAAATTGACCTCTTTTAGCTTAGACCAAACCTACACTCGTGGGGTAGAATGTGCGCTAACTCAAGCGTGGGCGAAGGCCGGGAGAGAACATCAACCGCAGTCCTGTGAGCGACCTGGGAGAGTCCCTATGACATTTCAAACGCGCCTTGTGCGCGAACTGAACGTATCCAATGCAATGAGATACCGTCAACAGTAGTCGCTAGACCTCAGAAGAAAATACTAGACATTTCCCCAAACTGGGGGAGGAGAAGAAGTGTGAACAGATGCAAACTGAGCACCTTTTCTCCCGAAGAACTATGTGTCTTACACGATTCTAGTGCTGACACGTCGCCTTCTTCTGAAAAGAAAAAAACTTCCGGCAAACATTAGTTACTACAGGATAAGTTATTAGAAAACATACGACTCCTGAAAGGTCTTGGACTTATTGATTGGTGACTATCAAGTCTAGGTTTTGCGTCCTTCGACGAGGACAAAGTCTTTCCTTTCTGAAAGTGCGTCAGATTCCAGAGGAAGAGCTAGGATTGTATGTGACTTGTCTGACTTCCGCTTCTCTTGTGGAAGAAAAAACACACTCGATTGCTTCCTGTTTAAGCATCACAACACGCCTGTTGCGACGGTAAGTTCTGTTAGCGTGCATACATGACGAATAACTTCCTAGTCTGGTAAACAGGGAAAACGTATAACGCCATTCTCGTCAGGGAACTGCGTTTTAATACGCAGAAAAAAGTTACAAGATCCATGATACCATAGCGATGACGAACTGATCGCTTCAAGACATTCCAACTTCGCTCTTTTCAAGATACTATGTCACATGGTTGTGATGTCATAGCTCGACAATTGTTGGCGAAGAAAAGAGCATTACTGTACTTCATCATTCCAAAGTGGAGAGGGAACATCTTGGACTGCATCAACAGTATCGCTCGGCGGAACAAACGTTTAATGCACAAGGTCCACGAAGTACCTCAGCCTACCGACCTTCCTTCTCCCAGGGGTTGGGACGTAAGGGAGAGGTATAGGACTAGGGGCAAGGTGAACACGAACAAACACCTCCTCCAGAGCACTGCGCTATGTTTACGAGTCACTAACAAGAGCGGTTTAAAAACATAATACACTAAATCATAAAAGATCTGCCTGTGGTGGGAGATATACTTTTACGTTTTATTTTCATAAAGGCCTTAATGCCCTTCCTGCTGTTGCAGCTGCAGGCGCTGCATCAATCTCTACAGTAAGGTTCGTTATTTTTCTGAGAATGATTTAATGTTAATTTATTTATTTTTTTTTTTCCTATTAATTTACTGGGCCATCGTACCCTAAAGGAGCCCTTTGGGTTAAAACATCTTGCTTTCCCAACTAGGGTTGTAGCCTGGCTAGTAATAAAAATAAATAAAAATAAATAGAGGCACCATCAACTCAACTAGCGAAAACTCTGAAGTCGGAACGAGGAGCAGCAGGTAAAAAATATAAGGGAAACTCTTCAGAAAAATTCTCATGAGTTTCTGAAAGTTATTCCCTTCCTTTTAAAATCTATCCTAGGAAGAGAAGTCTTGATTCTTAGAAATCCACTCCTTATGATTCTGAATTCAGACCTCAATGCTTAGAGGTTTTAATTCTAGTTCTCCCAACCAAGAGTTAGCCCAGCAGGCCTTGGTCCGAGAATATATCTTTCTCAATATAGCGCCTGGAGCAACATATGGTCAGGTTGACATCAAAGTCTATTGTGATAGGTAGCAAAGCGTCCACACTGACGCTGAAGCGTCCACACTGACGCTGAAGCGTCCACACTGGCACTTGAAGTGTCCATACTGACGCTGAAGCGTCCATACTGACACTGAAAGCGACCACACTGACGCTGAAGCGTCCACACTGACGCTGAAGCGTCCACACTGACGCTGAAGCGTCCACACTGACGCTGAAGCGTCCACACTAACGCTGAAGCGTCCACACTGACATGGCGCTTCGCTCCATTCCATTGACATTCTGTTTCCATTGCCGCACTGTTCCGATGACGCTTCGTCGGCTCTGCTGCCTGGCGAACCTCGGCGCGTCTGGATAGACTGATACTAGGCGCTATGAGCGGTCAGTTTGCGTTGAACTGGTAATCGAAGTAATACATCCACTTTCTCCCACCATTAAACATTGCAGTTGGTAGGCAGCCTGTGCGACGAGTCCTCACCGTTAAAGACACGTCGCCTGTGCGACTGTGTCAAAGACCAGAATCGAGACACCCAACCGCACTGTTAACGGCAGGCTGAAAAGATTGCATAAACAAAGATAGTTGCTGATTCATGCCTAATCGCAAAGATCAAGGATCAACCTTAGGCGAAACGTATTCAGCATTATCTTCGTCGATCCATAGCGCTTGCCACTGTCGAGAGACGACACACATCAGGTGGAGGCGGCGGCCTGCATCCGCGCCGCATGAAACATTAACACACTCAGAATGAATCTAATTTTGTTTTCAGCTTAGCGCCTGAAGCGCGCGTGTGATGTTTGAAAACACTATTACCTCGCTTTATCTATAACTAGGGCGAGCATTCTGGTGATCGACAGAAAACGCTCGAGAGGACTTCAGTTCGGGTCTTAAAAGACTGTAACGCCTGGTTACCCTCTCAATTCCTTTCGGCGTTCGACTTAACTTCTCCCCTGGGTCCGGGAGCTCGACAGAGGTCTAAGGCTAGGATAACGACAGGTCCGAATAGAAGCACTCTCCACTGAATAAAATTCACTGCATAATTTATCACTAAAAAATTTGCACTTTACCCTTTGGTACAAAGATAGTTTCATAATTACCTGAAAACCAAAGTATACGCTCTCTCAAACGAAATGAACTCCGTAGGGAGAGACTTATAATTCTGACACTGGTTTGAATGGGAATGCAAAAGTACCGAATCCCATATAAATGCAACAAAATATTAAATATTAAATATTACCTTAATAGATATAATATTTATAAATTAAAATAAACCCTTAAATTAAGGGATTCCAAAAAAAGACGAATCATCACTCGCACCATTGGAATATCTACAAATAATATACAAACAATTTTAGTATTCCAAAAACCACCAAGGCAACAACGATACATAGAATCGTGCGCTACATCGATTGTAAAGAATACTGCATCGTATAGAATAAACTGAACTGTAACTTCCTTTAATCTCTGACTAAGGAAAAAATAATGAAAGGACCAATTAATTGCAAAATAAAATGTTCCTTTTATATAGTACAACTTAAAACTTGAGAAGTAAGAAGAATGTAATATTCATAAAATCACTACAATATACTGTATTGTAATATCGTAACGATACTGACTACTGCGTAACAAAAATAAACTGAACGCTAGTTAATCTTTGCAAACAGATCGAAGATTATCTAAAGAAAACTATTAAAAGGATAAAATTTTCTCAAAATAATTCTTTTAATTTAATTTATAACTTAATACTTTAAAAGCATATTCACTTATCATTCTTTGTAAAAAAGCAAGACAGACTTCTAGCCTACAGAAGAGGCTGTGACGTCATCAATGGACGAAATGTTTACATTCCGGCCTTATGCTTTCGTGAGGTTTAAAATAGGTAGAAAAACTTTCTAATCCTATCTTTTAAGTTATAAATACGTGATCACAGATCAAATAAAACAAATAAGCGAAAGCCCAAACTCAAAAACGTTAATGCTGTACATCACCAAATAACGTCCAAACAGAGTAAGAAAACGAGAGAGAATTTCCAATAGTACTGCCAGCTATGGTCGGCAGAGAAAATCTGAATTGGTTGAGTATAGTTCTACCTGTAGTACAACGAGGGCGCTAGGGTACACCTGGCATATCTGCGCTAAGCCGCGCGAGATTTTGAATTTCCTGCCGAGGCGTCAGGGACTTTAGCCATTATATAACCAGCGGGTAAGTTTTATATTTAAAAAAATAAATAAGACGAATAAAATAATGCCAAAATACTAACCCACATGGCAAACGTGCGTAGGGAAACATGTTCCGTTCATTAGAACATAGGAACAATGAGATGATGGTAAATATCAATCAAAGAGAACTACGGTAAAGCAAAATGCAATTGAATAAGTGATAAATTAGATAAATAAAATAACACCAAAATACTAGCCCACAGGGCTAAATCACATAGGAAAAAATGTTCCGCTTGCTAGAACATAAGAACAATGCAATACAGTAATGTTCATCTGCCGGCAAAGCGAGCTATGTAAAAAAAAAAAGAAAAAGAAAAAAATAAAGTGTTTAACTGACATATCAACACACAAGTAAATATACTCGAGTAAGGAGGTATTTGTAGGAAGATGAACACAACTACAAATAACTTCAAAGAAGATGGATTTTTCAATCCCATTTTCTATGCTTCCAAAAGTTTTGACAAACAAAAGTTCCAGTCTTTTTGATTGTGCTTTATTACTAATACTAGGTTTTGATTATGGTAACTATTTTAACATTACAATGACTGGTTTTTCAAGATGATGACTGCTGGAAAAATAAACAGTAGTTTATAAAAGTTAATTTACATATAATACAATTAGACTGATAAACTGTATTTCGTGGTGTTTAAAACATTTTTTTATGATACCTAGTGAAACCCAGTAACTTTTTCATTAGTTGTCGGGAATTTCGACCTGATCAATCAAAATTCCCGCCATTTGACTCCGCCTACGATTGCGTCAAATTGGAGGGAGAGGAGAGAACTCGCGGGCGAATGAATGTCGTTCAAGACGAGAATGTTTAGAACTAAAAAGAGAAACCGCCTGGTAGGGGAGGCGTTGAGACTAAAGAAATCGTCCACTTGTAATTTAAGGTTAAAAAATATAACGTCATTCTATTGTAACATGATAAAAAAATCCAATCTAGAAAATTAGGTTCAGAAAAAATTGCGGGAAAAAGTGACGTCGGAGGTTGCAGAGGCTCGCTCTGCCTCTTTGATCCGACGTCCCCAACCACAGTAAGTTCTAACAATTGTTCTCTCTCCCCACCCCTAGTGTACCCAGGTCGGTTTCCATGTAGGTCTTGTTAGAGTTATGTAAAGTTTGTATCTGTAAATATTTCATCGATCCTTGTGCCAGGGGATCAGTGTTATTGTGTAAAGTACGTAAAAAGGTCTCGGTAAGGCGTTTATCGTGATAACTTTCTAAATGTTCAATTAATTTTGCTAAAATCTTGAGTCCGATGCGGACATAGTTTTTTTTCGGTTACGCACATGTTCTTTAAGTCAAGTATTTCTTTGTATGTCAAGTAAAGGTTTATTTTTTATGTTTCTCGTATTAGATTATTATTTTTTTATAATAAATTTTGTTAAAATATAGCCGTATTCTACTTATTTCCCAAATGGTTTTGAGAGGCTAGCCCTTAAGGCCTTGTGATCAGCCCAGTACATCGGGCTATTTAGTATAAACCGGTGAAATTTCGCCACATTAGTACTCAAACACTATGGATTTCCGCCGTGAATCATCAGTAACGTTCAAAAAAACACAAAATTCAACACACATTTTTTTTCTACAAAACGTTTTTTGCACTGTTCTATAATTTTACCGTTGGTTCAGCTAAATTATTGGAGGGTGCAAAGGGGCTATGTTAGGCCTTTCAGTATGCATGAGGAATGCATCTTATGTTAGTTTAGGGGGGGAGGGGGAGTTTCTTTATTTACTTTCTGGTAATAGTTTACAACACCGTGATCCCCCATATGGTAAGATTAGATGCCCCATTTGGTAAAATTATAGATACGGACGGATTATGTGCAGTCGCGCGAAGGACACATCCTGTGTAGTGATTATTTGGATTAATTAAAACAAAATAGTTACCTGATGAGCAGACCGCTGAGAGCGTTCACAATTCATGGCTAAAATAGATTTCGCAATGGTATTTAAATATTGTGCATGACGTTTACATCAACTAGATAAACACAACAAAGAAGGAAACTATTCAAATGGGTCGTCAATCGCAAGTAGGTTTAGTTTCTCATTCTCACAAACAACTATTTGGTTTAGTTTCTTACTAACGATTTTTAATGTTGACAATTAATTGCCAAATAAATATAGACTGTTATGTCAATACAATAAATAATATAGATAATTTTTTATTAAAATGGATTTCTTAACATTTGATTATTTGTAATTGAAACGTTTTACAACGCGACATATCTAGGTTTTGTAGAAATCGAGCCGAATTGAAAACTTTTTAGTACGAACGCTGTCGATATCCGAAAATGTTTACCAATTACAATATCTTTCCTGAGTAACCATATCC
>NC_090725.1:212368699-212371199 GCF_036898095.1 Palaemon carinicauda | reverse complement strand
ACTCAGAAAACCCACATGCTTTCAAGAGCCAAAGGATCTTGAAAGAAAAACAGCAAGTGATGTGGCGCGCTAATGCTAAGGCTTGGGTTACGCTGCATTTCTTTACAGAATGGATTAATCTGTGGTTTGGTCCGGCAGTCAAAAAACATTTTGCCGAGAGAAACCTGCAAATGAAATGTCTCCTGGTCCTCGACAATGCCCCTGGTCATCCTCCTGGTCTCGAAGAGGACATTCTTGATGAGCACAGGTTCATCAAGGTCCTTTATCTCCTGCCCAACACCACACCACTCCTCCAGCCCATGGACCAATAAGTAATTTCCAACTTTAAAAAACTGTCCACGAAGCATTTGTTCAAGAAATTCTTCAATATCACAGACAGCACCAATCTCACCCTTCATGAATTTTGGATGGAACATTTCAATATCGTCTATTGCTTAAAAATTATTGACAATGCATGGCAGGGTGTCACACGAAGAACTCTTAATTCAGCATGGAAGAAATTGTGGCCAGCTTCCGTCGCTGAGAGGGACATTGAAGGGTTCGATACGCCAGACCCTGATGACCCCGAACCTATTGTGATGGATGAAATCGTGTCTCTTGGAAAGTCCATGGGGCTAGAGGTATATGAGGCAGACGTGAATGACCTTGTCAAGGAGCATCGGGAAGAGCTCACGATACAGGAATGGATCGAGCTCCAGGAGATGCAACATTCGGAGGTTTTGCAGGAGCTCAGTAGCGAGGAGGGGGTGGAAGACAAGGGCCGCCTTTCTATGACGGAAATCAAAGACATGTTAGCGAAGTGGCATAAGTTTATAATTTTATGGAAAAAGGCACCCGGACAAGTTGGCGTGTGGTCGTGCGTTAGCCTTTTGTGACGACTCTTGTGTACGTAATTTTCGTAACATTTTGAAGGGGAGACAAAAGCAAACATCCCTAGGTAAGTTCCTTTTAAAAAGGGCGGCAAAAAGTGAAGGTGAAGGCGAGTCAAAAAGCGAGGCAAAAAGAGCCAAGCCGAAAGAAGAAAAGTAAAAAAATGAAAATGAAAACAAATTAGAATTAAGTTTAGTGTAACGTAAGATTAATATTTATTTTTAAGTGTGTGTACAGTAAGCTAATTTCATTTAAGTTAGATTTAAAGTTTAAGTTATGTTATATAGTGTTACAAAAGTATAGCGTGCCGAACGTGTTGCCGTTAAGTCTCCTCTCCGTTTCCTCTCCCTCCTCCTCCACACACACCGCCGTTAGCCGCTACCGTCTGTCTCGAAGGTAAGAACACCATAATAATGTTACATTTTATTGAGGATCATAACCAGTGCATAGGTATTTGTTATTGTGTGAGCGTAGAATGTGAATTATAACAATTAAAAACACGTTTTTCCACTGTAAATATAGGTTTTTAGGTGTTTTTTCAGAGGGTGGGAACTGATTAATTTTTTTTAGTTATTTTATATGGGAAAAATTGATCTTAGATACGAGCAAATTGACATATGAGCTCGTGTCCCGGAGCACATAAAGCTCGTATCTCAAGGGATTACTGTATACCTGAAATCTGTCATTGATAGGTACGATCTTTAAGCAGAAGGAAGTCATGAAGGCAGCAACACTTTTTAAGGGCATGACTGTCTTTTCTAGTAAGAGGAACCATGCCCATGATGAGATAAGAGACTGCTTCTTCTCAGGATTAAGGACAATGAAATCACTGGAGACAATAATCTGCCACAAGACCAGTGCCATTTTTGAGGATCTCATGCCTGCTCCGGCCGAAGACAACACAGAAGTGACATCACATTAGGCACCTCCAGAGTTCAAGGCTTCATGCCGGTGGTCTGAAAAATTCAAGAGACGGTCTGACATTCATTCGGTGGTGTAGCATGTGAAGGCTGCCAGCTTGGACATGAAAAAGGCTGAAGCCTCTGTTAAGAATTTTGACGAGTTGACTATCCAGGAAGGCTACAGTCCCCAGCAAGTCTTTAATTGTGGCAAAACTGGAATTTTTTTGGAAGAAAAGGCCTCTCCGAATGTACATCACGGCCGAAGAAAAGGAGCTGTCCGGGCATAAGCATATGAAGGGCAGGCTTACCCTTGCAATCTGTTCAAACGCCAGTGGGGATTGCAAGGTCAAGCCCCAACTGGCAAATCATTGTTTATATTTTAAACTCAATTCTTGCTTTAATCGACAGCCAGTGTAAATTGATTAGTATAGGGGTGATCCTTTCTCTAGGTTGGACACCTTTTATCAGTCTTGTTCCTCTGTTTATTATGTTTTGTAATTTCTTTAAGTTGCACTTTTGGTAAATTGTAATAGATAGAGTTGCAGTAATCAATCCTGGTAATAACACAGTTTATCACAAGTTTCTTTACAGAATTTTTGTCCAGGTACTTTTTTATAAACGCATTATTTCATAGATGATAACCAGCAGTTTTTATTACATTATTTATTTGGGCATTTAGAGACAGGTTACAGTCAAGAAATACACCTAGATCTCGAACTTTACTAGAT
>NC_090725.1:212353699-212363699 GCF_036898095.1 Palaemon carinicauda | reverse complement strand
GGAGGTCAGCGAAAACCTCGAGCAAGGAATGATTAGTCTCTTTATGGGGATAGATGGTTGTCCTTGATGGTGCATGAGTCTACTCTCTTAATGGTCTGGTACTAATCCTTGGAGACTACATAGCATATTAACCCCAAAAAGGGGATTTTGAAGAAGGAAAAACCTAATTTTGGGGAAGTGCTGAGTGGTCTCCAGGACCCTCCCTCCTTCACTCCTTAACCTTGTACACCAGTGCAGGACAATTGATTCTCACTTGGAAATTAAAAATAGCCACTAGATGCAAGTTGATGCACAGGTAGAGTTGTTTCCAGATTTTGTGGGGGCGGGCGAGTGTTTTCGATGATGTCGTAGTAATAATGTGTTGGCCATAGCAGACGGTTTGAGCTTTGCTGGTGATGTGTCAAGTTCAGTAGTTCTTGAACTTGAAGGTCTCTCTTATACACACAAAGTCCGTGCTTTGAACATTGATATAATGGCCCTAGGGCAGGGGAGGCAATATTTATTTGGTATTCATGTTGCATTGGATTGCCTGTTTTAGCCTTTTACAGCAAAGTTTTGGAAAATACACAGCACCTCCCCTAAAATAGATTTTCCTTTGTTAAAACTCCTTTTCTTTGCATTAAGACTTTTCAGTTGGCTACAAGTGCCAATTTTGTCACTGCGCCTCTGAAAGCCATTGCGTTGATAAGCAGATGGCAGTGAGCTTTGTCTCTAGCATCATCTAAGACGTCCATAGTCATTCAAGGCATCAGCAACCTATCACAATGTTGCGCAGAGTTGAATTTTAGTCAAAGATCTCCGGATGGCAAGTAAATTCAGACGGTGTTTAGTGCCAGATGTAGTCATGTATATGGAGG
This sequence comes from Palaemon carinicauda, assembly GCF_036898095.1. Lineage (NCBI taxonomy): Eukaryota > Metazoa > Arthropoda > Malacostraca > Decapoda > Palaemonidae > Palaemon > Palaemon carinicauda. Next base: position 212,362,842 of record NC_090725.1, on the reverse strand, counting down.
CTCAGACTGAATTCGCCCCATAACTGGTACACTGAAAAAGTAATACCCATATATGCAAGGTCTATAGAATACCAGGTCTACCCATCAGCGACCCAAACTGTGTCCTCTACTGCGCAGGCTAGCCATGCGGTTATTGATGACGTCACACCGCACCACGGTCTGATTTACCAGCCTTTCTTTTCCGGTATTTACTATTTTACAGTTTGTTTTCAAGGAAGCTGGTGTTCAGTATTGCACTCTTTTCCTCCATTTCTATGTTAAATAGTTGTGTTAGTATGTTGGATGTCGAACCATAAATTTTAAAGACCGTTATCAAATTATTTAAGCACAAATCAGAAATAATTTTGAGCGTGTTTCCATCTAATCATTTGATGAATGCAGCATTGCCTGAAAAAGTTGTTATGACAAAGATTCAGATACTCTTTATGCTCTAAAAGTTATACTATCATTGAGATGGAATTAGCGAGTTTTCCTGTAATGTTTATATTTAACAACCTAGGTCCTACTAACGTTAGTTTATGGAAATCTTTAGGCATAAGTGTGCATAATTCGATGATTGAAAATCCAGCATCATTGATGCTCCACATCTCATAAGACTATTAAGAAACAATTTCTTTGATAATGGCTTTCAGCAAAGTGACTGTGATTTTGTCTACTGCTCTTCGGTATGAGAACTTATAAAGTAAAAGTGATCTGAAAACATCATATAAACCTGGAGAAACATAAATGTCAGTAGCTTTCAGCGTATAAATGTAAAATTAGCTGTACAATTGATATTAGAAACAATTACGAAATTGCTTCAATATTTTTGTAGCAAAGGATTATTTTTAGATAAGCATTGAGAAGAAATAAGTCAATTTATCTCTGGAGTTCCGTACGATACAAAGATGTCCAGAAATTAATACGAGTTGAACTTACAAAATCAGGATGAAATCATCAATTGCACGACACCCAGTAAAATCATTGAAGGTAATTGGAAATAATTGCCTTTATTCATTCCAAATAGGATTGGCAGTTTCTATAGACCTTGTATATATGTGTCTGATGGTTGGATACACCACCCTCCATAAGAAGTTAAGATAGAAGGTAGTCCCCTTAAATAACAGAAGATTCCAACCCTTAAAAATAAGGATTTGATAATCTAGCAAAATTTATACATGACGTCAACCATGTTCAGTAATAGTTCAAAGGTATGAAACTCCCAAGAAGAGACATTGTGGCTATAATATTTAGGCTCTTAGTCCAGAGGTACTATTTATATGTTGGCAGTAAAAGAGGACTTGCCAACACCCATTTGGTTTGTGTAGCCCGAGCTATGAAGTGGCGAACATATGTGATACTTTAGACCCTGGAAACCATTAATATCAACCAAGGAAGTCTATTCACATATTGACAGAGGCCATTAATCAATTATGTATGTATGGGGTTATAAATACTTTATGTTTTAAAATTTTCTGTTCGGTACTCATTAATTCATATGGGATAGGGAAAAGCAGTAATTCAGCACCAGATGAAGAAAATCATGTTGAAGAAACCAATATACTGCATTGGCATGCTAAGAGATCATGGGGGAGTGGCCCTTCCTCAATTTCATTACCTAGTGTGTCCTATATCGTTACCTGCCACACTATCTCTTACGTGGACTACCCCATGGTTCTGATTAGGATTACACTCAGTGCCAAAGGGAGCCTTACCTTATTGCTCTAACTTATTCTATGTTTGGGTTCCCTCAGGTCCATCAGTGTGAGGCACCTCGTATATCCACCGGAGAGTTGCTAATGCATCTTCTGGTGTATTTTGCATCTTCCAGTCTTGGATGGTCTGGGATGCATCTTAGGTATTTATCGAGGTTATTCTTAAACACATCTACGCTCACTCCTGATATGTTTCTTAGATGAGCTGGCAGCGCATTAAATAGTCGCTGCATTATTGATGCTGGTGCATAGTGGATTAATGTCCTGTGCGCCTTCCTTAGTTTTCCTAGTATAGTTTTGGGCATTATTAATCTACCTCGGCTGGCTCTTTCTGATATATTTAGCTCCATGATGTTTTCAGTAATTCCTTCGATTTGCTTCCATGCTTGTATTATCATGTAGCATTCTCTTCTCCTTTCTAGACTGTATAGTTTTAAAAATTGCAGTCTTTCCCAGTAGTCAAGGTTCTTAACTTCTTCTATTCTAGCAGTATAGGACCTTTGTACACTCTCTATTTGTGCAATATCCTTTTGGTAGTGTGGGTACCATATCACATTGCAGTACTCGAGTGTACTACATACATAAGTTTTGTAAAGCATAATCATGTGTTCAGCTTTTCTTGTTTTAAACTGTCTGAATATCATTCCCATTTTTGCTTTACATTTAGCCAACAGTGTTGCTATTTGGTCATTGCATAACATATTCCTGTTTAACATTACACCAAGGTCTTTAATTGCTTCCTTGTTTGTGATTGTCTCGTTATTAGGTTCCCTGTATGAATATACCATTCTTTCTCTGTTTCCATAGTTTATCGATTCAAATTTACCGGAGTTAAATACCATCCTATATATCTCCGCCCATTCATATATTTTGTTTAGATCTCTTTGTAGTGAGTTCCTATCTTCATCACAAGTAATTTCTCTACTTATTCTTGTATCATCGGTGAAACTTCTCACTACATAGTTTTTAACATTACAGTCTATGTCTGAGATCATAATAACGAACAGCAGTGCAGCTAATACCGTACCCTGTGGCACGCCAGATATTACCTGATCTTCATTTGATTTCTCGTCATTTGCAACCACTATCTATTTTCTGTTTTGCAGAAATTCTTTTACCCATTTTCCTATCTTTCCCACAATATTATGCTTTCTCATTTTTTTTTCTCTAATATATTATGGTCTACGTTGTCAAAGGCTTTTGCAAAATCTAGATAGATCACATCTGTGTCTTTTTCATTTATCATATTTTTGTATATGTTTTCATAGTGTGCTATCAGTTGGGTTTGTGTACTTTTTCCGGGAACAAAACCGGGTTGACCTATATTAGGTAAATTATTTTCAACCAAATGATTCATTATTTTCTTTTTTATTACCTTTTCATACACTTTCATAATATGTGATGTTAGACTAACAGGTCTATAATTGCTTGCCTCTATTCTTGATCCACTTGTGAAAATAGGGTTTATATAAGCTAATTTATGTTTAACATATATCTCGCTCATATCTACACTTTGTCTTAGCAGTATTGCTAGCGGCTTGGTGATAGTATGTGCAGTTTCTTTTTAACAAAATTGCTGGAACTCCATCTGGTCCGGCTGCCGATCCATTTTTAATTTCGCTTATAGCCTGCACAATATCTGCTTCATTGATATCTATATCAGTTAGATATTCAACATTTTCTTCTCTCATTTCTGTTTCATTATTCTCATTCGCAATTCTTGGCGTGAACTCACTCTTATATTTTTCTGCTAATATGTTGCATATTTCCTTTTTTTTATTCGTTAACCATCCTTCAATTTTTAGAGGGCCTATCTCTAATCTCCCTTTATTCATCTTTTTTGCATAGGAGTAAAGTACTTTGGGTTTTTTTTTTTTTTTTTTTTGATATTTTGAGGTGTCCTTTCTTCTAAATCCCTTTTTTCATTTTCTTTTGATTGTATAATCTTTTGTTCTGCATTTTCTATCTTACTTTTTATTTCCATAATTTTCCTTACATTTTTTTCTTCTGCAAGATTTTTCTTCCACTTTCTAATTTTCTGAAATAAAATCCTTCTGTCTCTTGGTATGCATATCTGATGTTTATTGTTTTTTTTTTTTTTTCCGGTACATATTTTTCAACAATTTTCTCCAGTATTTTGTACAGTATATCCGTATTTACCTGTATAATATCGCTTACGAATACATTTTTTCCATTCTTTGTTCAATTCTTCATTTATTTCTGACCATTTCATATTCTGACTATACAAATTATATTTTCCATATCTTTCCTATCGTTTTTTGCTTTGATTATCTCTGCGATCAATTGCTTTAGAATGGACTATTAATTCTATGACATTGTGGTCGGAAATTCCCGTGTTATATACTATTATTTTGATAACATAATTCACTTCATTCACAAATACTAAATCTAGGACATTTTCATTTATTGTTGGAATGTGTTTTATTTGTTACATATTATGTTCTAATAGCATATCTTGAAGCTTTTCAAATTGCCTCTTATCTTCTGCGCTACTATTACTCTCATTTTTATATGTATATATACAACCTCTTTCTTCTATCCGTTCTTTCCAACCCACGAAAGGAAAGTTAAAATCTCAGGATAGGAGTATATTCCAGTCTTCATGGTTTCTACATATATCATCTATTTTTTCCTATTATTATGTCAAACTCCTTAGTATTTGGGGGTCTGTAAACTGCAATATTCACTAGTTTTTCATAATCAAATTCTACCGCAATCAATTCACATTCTGTGTTGTTGTATTTTTCACAGACTTTTCCTTGATTTATGTCTCTTCCATATATTGCAGTTCCCCCTTGATTCCTATTTGTTTTGTCTTATCTATATGTTCGGAAACTCTTTATCTGGTCATCACTGCCAATCTCTTGGGAATAGCATGTTTCACTTATATTTGATATATCTATTTTTTCAATTTGGGTTAGTTCTTTTAAGAACTCTATTTTCCTTTTAGAGTTACTCGTGACTAAACCCTGTGCATTCATCACTATTATGGTTTGTGTTTTATCCCCATTATTTAATATTGGTAATAAAATGGATTCTCCCATGCTTCCTTCCTGTTTTGATATGGTGTTCTTTTCTTCATTTCCAGGAATTCTGCCATTAAAAAATCCAACTTTTCTATTATATACGCTCTTTTGCCCTGGCATTATAGATGCATTCTTTGTAGTTGGGCTCTAATTGTGCATATTTTTGTTGAAAGGCATCATGTCTTGGGGCCTTTTGTGCAAAGCACGGTGTATACTCGGCTTGTTTTTTTTTTGTTTCATTTTTGCTTCCATTTTTCTTCTCTGTTTGCTGAGTTTTCTGACTTTCATTCATGGTTGCAGGATGCATATATCGACAATTTTTGTTGAATTTGCATCCTTTTCCTTCTTTCAGGTTTTTGCATATTTTTGGATGGAGATCTCTGCATTTGTCTCCATATCCGTCTAAATACGCACATTTACCATATATTTCATAATTATAGCATATCTTTGGATGCCTGTAGTAGCATCTTTCATCAAATCTGCATTTCCCTCTTTTCAGTGAATTGCAGACTATATCTCTTTTTTTTTTTTCTTGTTCTTGCTCTTCCCTAAAAGTATGTAGGTGTGGGTAGAGTCTCTTGGGTCTATTATTTGTTTCCATCTGATAATTTATTTCTTCATAAGTATGTTGTTGGATGGCATCATATGTTTTATCAATGATTTCCTCTGCATCCTTACACATATCCTGTTCATTTTTCTCTCCTTCTTCTTCTTCAACTATTTGCAGATTCAGTCTTGACTTAATTATATTTTCTATCCACACTAAGCATGTTGAGCAGAATACCTTTGTGTCTATATTTTTTATTTTTTGTTGCACTTCAGTGCAAGTAGGATGTGTTGGTACATGACATACATCGCATTTCCTGATAAGCTGTTGTGGATTAATAATGGAATACCACATCATACATGTATTGCACCATTTTGGCAATCTTTTTCCCAATGCATCAATCAGCATATTCACCATATTGGACTTCTTATTGTTCTTTGATGGAATGTGTTGATTGATGTAAACTTTCTTTTTAAGTCTCTTTATCACCTGGATCTTCTTTGGAATTTCTTCTTTCATTTTGCTGATGTTTTCTGCAGACTTGCTCCAGTTTGTTGGATCATATTGTTTCAATATGTCTGCGAATATTTTTCTGTCACACTAGTTGGAGATACTAGCGACCTCTGTTACCAAATGGTCTAGTTCTTGTTTCGCCAACTCATGGAATTTACTTTTGCTGATTGCAGCAATGTCCCTCCAACCTTTGCCTGTGTTAGAGTGCCATCTTGATCAGATTTTTAGTAATTCACAAGTTAACTCTCCTATGCCGACGTTTTATCCCACTTTTCTGACCTCAAACTAATCACCGACTATTCACGAAAACTTGTAGCTATATTGCACTTGATAGCCTTTTGTTATCCGCGTTAAATCAGCTTATTTATCGGGCCACACAAGTGTACTCACTCACTGGCTTACAGAAACACTCGAGGGAGAGCAATGGGAATAAGCCTCTGGATTACGACTTCATTATGAGTACCAACCTTATCATTAATTTATATTATATATCCTTGAGATTTTGTACTGTGAATTAAGAAATATTATCGGACTTCTTGAAGGCTTTTCAAAGTATTTTCATTCCATTTTTTTATGTTTTTAACTTTCCAAGGTTTTAAAGATCTAAAGATGATCCTTTTAATTTTTATGAATTGTCATTTCATTTTTTTTTTAATTTCTCTGACGCTAGATGGGACACTACTAATCGATGCTCAGATTATTTTTCGATTAATTAATTAATGATACTATTTAATAAGTCAACCATACAGTAGTAGCATGTGTTTAAATAGGGGAAAGCAAATCCAAATCATTATATCTAAAAAATGTATTAAAAAGAGAGAGGGAGAGAGAGAGAGAGAGAGAGAGAGAGAGAGAGAGAGAGAGAGAGAGAGAGAGATCTTTCTAGAACCTCTTTGATTCTCGCGCTGTTTCTCTAAAACCTCTCTGTATTTTTACCTTTTTAAGAAGTATTTACAGGCATTTTAATGTGGACCTTTGCTCCTCATTATTATTAGTAGTATAATTGCTTTTTAATATAGTTGAAATTAATGCTGTTGCTGTGGTGAATATGAAGTTATATTACATTTATGCATGGTTGATTGCATAAACGTATGAAGTTCCAACAGGAAGAACTTGTCCCATATCGGACATTATGCGTTAATTATAAAGTGTCCAGACTTCCCGAAGCCCCTATTTTTTTTTGTAAGCAATTATTTCATCTTTAGTCATAGATGAGTAATTAGTACTGGTAAGCTGGACTATATAATTGCCACAATAGCTTAAGTTATTATTTGACTCGATCTGTGAATGGTGTATGGAAACTGGTTTGAACGATTCTGATGTAATGATCTGATCCGGATTTAGGAGGATTGTTTTATGACCGGTTAATCTTCTTTTGTTGAAGTATATTTCCTAAATAACTTTTATGTCACCATTAATTCTATTTTTTGGTTTGTAGCTTTTGTGACAGTGTACTGTTTATGATATAATTGTTTGCAAGCAGGACTTTTGGGGGAAATCTGAATAAACAAAAAGGTGGGAGTGTATATCAGAAAATAAAGTAGTATCATAGATGAATGAGTCAATATTCATTTGCGTCAATTTTTTTTTATGACATTTAATATAGTCTAATTCGGTTAAAATATAGAACGAAGCTGAGATAGGGAATGTCTCATGTATCAATATAATGTACGAGATAACTTTTTAATTCACGCAGCATATGTTAGTATTACATATAGTATTTGTACAGTTGGATAAGGGCAAGAGTTATATATGGTAGGTAAGGTCTAGGAGGGTTTAATACACATAAAATGAGATAGGCACTGACAGGAAATGGGCCGAAAACGCCGAAACCAATAAAGCATTTGAAATACAAGCTCATATTTTAATCATTTGAATCCGGAGTATTGTATTTTGGACACTATTCGTACGCATACCATTATAATTATCTGATATATGATATGTCTTATAAATCATGAAAATAGGTTCAGAGCTAGAACCACTTGTGGAGACTGCAAAGGAGCGAGAGAGTTTATCTTAAACGCTCTTTAATTTCCAAGTTTCTAACAATGGCGCAAGACATTCGTTTTCGAACAGCAAGAACAGCAGTCCCATCATAGCTGTTAGATACTTTTTCTCCTCTCTGAAATACATCCTTTTCTTGTCCATTCGAGAATGGTATCTCCTCACGCCATATCAGAAATTCTTGTCCCTTTAAAGTGGTTCTTCCTTTCAAAAAGGTCCTCCCCTTTGAAGGTGGTATCCCTTTGTAAGTTTATCCTATTATTTTGGCCTCCTTTGTGTGCTGGGCGGTCATGAAGTGTAATCCAACCGTTTAAATAAGCCGATGAAAGTAGCTTATTCTAGGGTGTTGTGTTAATCGGACAGGTTTTGTTTCTGCGGATAATTCCTTGTAAAATTATGTTTCTAATATATATTAGGATTTTTGTCAACAATAATTTTTTTGCAGATTTATCTCAAACTTTAAAATCGGGTTTATTGCTCCAAGTTCACGGTTTTAGAGTATCGCTACGACTACTTCATCGAACTGACTATAATCAGCATCCGATTATTATTACGAATTAGTCGTGCTTTGGAGTCATGGTATTATCGTATGTATATGACAATAACAATTATTATCGGAGTATAATAAAAGTACATTGATGGATTTTAATGGCTTTATGCTCACTTGTCATACGAAAAAGAAGATAGGCAGATCTTTATGAAGGTACAGGAGAATCACGAAAACGACGACTCCATAGGGTAGTTTCGATTTCGACCACAATTAAAAGAGTACTCTATTAATCATGGTTTCGACGAGGTAGAGAATTGCTGCGTATACATACTAGTATTCACGCTTGTGTATGTAAATTACATGGGCCCTTTGAAGTCGTTGAAGAACTTTGATGCAGTTGTTTCTGTAAAGTTTACTTGACTCTTCTCGGTACGAAAAAATAACTGTCATAGTAACAGCAGCGACCCAGGAAGTGAAAAAGGACTATTGATTGCTAGTTTTACGCACCCGAGTTAGTGTGCTTTAATCTGCGTTTGCCTAAGAAAGTTTTGTTTCGCACGAGGAATGGGCCACCATAGATGTAAGATAGGAAAACAAGGTTATTCAAAATAAGTTTTATATTTTTCTTAAGTATCTTTAAAGTAAATTAATTTTGTAGTATAGGGAAAGCTTTCTTATATATGTAGTTGATTGGAATTAGTTGTTTTGAAGATTTTTTAGAAGTACCTGCGAATTGGAAAAGAAAAGTAGATAACTTGTTGCTTGTGATATGTCTAAGATTCCGATTTCTTAGTCGTAATGGAAGGTGGTGTTTTCCTAAAGATATTTTAATTTAGGAACTTTGTTGA
>NC_090725.1:212338699-212343699 GCF_036898095.1 Palaemon carinicauda | reverse complement strand
CTCTCTCTCTCTCTCTCTCTCTCTCTCTCTCTCTCTCTCTCTCTCTCTCTCTCTCTCTCTCTCTCTCTCTCTCTGCCACTTTTCATTAAAGTCATATTGTATTATGCATTCTGTTATGTCAGGATATCATTTTCTGTCTTTCCCAAGTTAAAAAAAAAAAGTCCTATGAAAAGAGTTTGAAGTTCGTCGTGCGATCAGTAGTATTTAAGAAGAATTCTATCAACCACAACAATTTTTACTTTTACTATTCAGCCAACGTTCATTTCTATATAGCACTGTATTTGACTGGTTATTTTCGCTATTGACCTTCAACTAACGTATATTTTCGAGTTATAGAATATTTCAGCCATTTATCATATCTGACATGCCATTCAGTCATTACTTACAGTACTGTATATTTGAACTGAAATTAACTGGCACAGTTAATGATTTCTTCCATTTTTTCCCTTTCTACTTTTCCATTTTCCATTTTCGGCGTCAATGACCTTCGATGTAAGGATGCCAAAAATCTCCAAATAAATCAATACATTTTTCTTAATCTTCTTATGCAATATTTTGTCCTCTCTCTGCTTCAGAATTTTCCTTCATTTTCATTATTTCTATTTCATTTCTGTTCTTCTACTTCACTCAATTCATGAGGCTTAATGTCTTAGTAAAATCCTTGCATTCCACTTTTCACAATAAGATTAATTTTTTACCCATTTTTCAGTTTTTTTTGGTCATTAATTTAATTTTTTTTCTGTAAAACTTTTACTGTTCGTGAACCTTCTTGCAATCATAAATGTAAATTTTAAGACAAGTGCAGGTATACGGGAATGGCAACGATGGTCAACCCACATCTCTCAATTTGGTGTTCCATTTAGTATATACAATATGTAAGTATGTGGATCAAGTACTAGTAGTCATAGTGTATATATATATATATATATATATATATGTATATATATATATATATATATATATATATATATATATATATATATATATATATATATATATATATATATATATATATATATATATATATATATATATATATATATATATATATATATATATATATATATATTTATAAAATTTAGCCAACATTCCAAATTTCTTTTGATTGTAAAATTATGCTAAATGAGAGTAAAACATTGGAATTAAATTATGTTTTCTGAATAGAATGAGATCTTTTATCAGGGTGTTAAGATGAATGGAGAGCATAGAAGGCAGAACTGAAAGATCTAAGGGTGGAGAGTATTGGGGAATTTTAGAATGCTTGTGGAAGGGCCTCTTAATTAAGGATACAAGGAGGGCAAGGAAGAGGTGCAAGAAGTTGTTGATAGTACAAGAGATGAGGAATGGCGGAGATCAGTGTATGTTTATGTACATTTATTAGCAAAAGGAAGACACCAATATGATAGGGGTCATCGTAAGAAGGATAGAAGCACAGAATGTTTTGATATATATGCGAAAGATGGCTAGATTTGGGAAGTAAGATAGAAGCATTGGTACCGAAATTTAAAAGAGGAAAAGGATTTCTATTTTACTGGTTCCTTACGAAATGTCTCTGATAATGCTGAGAGTAAAGGGTAAAAGCTGCAAATGGAACATGATTAAGCTAATTATGTTTCATGGATGTATTGTATTATAGAAGCTAATTTATAGACAGCAATAAGAAATTTTTGTGACTTGTAAAGCTTCTGTTCGCATATGTCGATAGTATAGCATAAAGTGTGGGGAAAGGTTGTGAAATCAGTTAATGTTTGAAATAACACTTTTAGTTGGTCACAGTGAAGCAAAGCAGCGTAGGTAAAGAAAAGTGTTTGTTATCATGAGAAGTATAATTTGAATGTTAATAGGAACACTTGTGTGGGTAAATGAAAATTAATCAGAATGGGTAATAACTGCTTTGGTGATTAAAAGTCAGTTGTTGGTGCACAGTATTCAAGAATGGATTGAATATGATGGTTCTATGAGAGAGTCTATTTGATCATTTTAACAGTTTTACATGTTTTTTAATCTTTAAATTTTCAGTATGAAAACAAGGACTATTTGACTGTTTTACATGTTTCTATAATTTTGATTTTCAATATTAAAAACTAGGTCTATTTATAAGCAAGGAATATTTGACCGTTTTACATGTTTTTATAATCTTTTAATTTTCAATATTAAAAACAAGGACTATTTGACCGTTTTACATGTTTTTATAATCTTTTAATTTTCAATATTAAAAACAAGGACTATTTGACAGTTTTACATGTTTTTATAGACTTTTAATTTTCAGTATGAAACCAAGGACTATTTGACCGTTTTACATATTTTTATAATCTTTTGATTTTCAATATTAAAATGGACTATTTGACAGTATTACATATTTTTAAGATCTTTTAATTTTCAATATGGAAATCAAAGACTATTTGACTTTTTGACTATTTTATAATCTTTTAATTTTCAACATTAAAAACTAGGTCTCTTTGACAGTTTTACCTATTTTTATAATCTTTTCCAAGGACTATTTGACCGTTTTACTATTTATAATCTTTTAATTTTTAACATTAAAAACTAGGTCTATTTGACAGTTTTACCTATTTTTATAATCTTTTAATTTTCAATATGAAAATGAAGGACTATTTGACTGTATTACATGTTTTTATAATCTTTTAAATGTCAATATTAAAAACAAGGACTTTTGACAGTTTTACATAGTTTTATAACCTTAATTTTCAATATGGAAATCAAGGACTATTTGACCGTTTTACACGTTTTTATATTTCAATTTTCAATATTGAAAACAAATCTATTTATAAGCAAGGACTATTTGACTGTTTTACCTGTTTTAATCTTTTAATTTTCAAAATGGAAAACAAGGACTATGACCGTTTTACTTATTTTTATACTCTCTAAATTTTCAATATTAAAAACCAGGACTATTTGACCGTTTAGCATTTATAATCTTTTAATTTTCAATATGGAAAACAGGAAGAACCATTTGACAGTTTTACATATATTTATAATCTTTTAATTTGTAATATTTAAAATTAGAACGACTATTTGACTGTTTAACATATTTTCATAGTAGAAACTTTGGTCTCGGCCTAGGCATTTATTTTCTGTATTTTTTACCACGAATAGGAGTCCAGATAACGTGCCAAAAACTACATTGGCATTAAGCCGACTTAATCTCCAGCAGCAGGAAGCCATCGTGTTGGGGCTGTGTGCCCTGGCCTTTATTGCATTTTACGGGGAACACACAGAGGTAATGGCTGTTCGCTAATTTTCATGGGGTTTAGTTGTTCTTATTATTAGGTCAGGGTTGTTGTATTTGTAATCGAATTTTGTAATGGTTCCAGGCGCAATAGGCTTAAAAAAGAAGGGAAAAAAATAGCAGCTGCATTAATTGTTGCTCTTACCTTATCCAATTCCTGAGTTATATACTGTATTGACCAGACTTCTCAAATTATCAGAACATTTGATTACTGCAACACAACATACAGGATTGAGTATCTATACAGCTGCTTTTCTTACTTGTGTGTGTGGTGTGTCTATATATATATATATATATATATATATATATATATATATATATATATATATATATATATATATATATATATATATATATATATATATATGTATGTATATATATATATTATATATATATATATATATATATATATATATATATAGCATATATATATAGTTATATAATATACGGTATATTTGTATGTATTTATACATATATATATATATATATATATATATATATATATATATATATATATATATACTATATATATGTAATATGCATACATTATATATATATATATATATATATATATATATATATATATATATATATGTGTGTGTGTGTGTGTGTGTGTGTGTGTGTGTGTATGTACACACATATATATATATATATATACTGTATATTATATCATATATATATATATTATATTATGTTATATATATATATATATATATATATATATATATATATATATATATATATATATATATATATACACTGTATATGCATATAAGCCATATATTATAAACCTGTTAATATCTGGCTTTTATCTACTTCCGGATTAGAGACCCATGGAGGAATCAATTCAGAGATAATAGCTTTTGGCATCTTAGCTTTCGGTCGGCCAGCGAATCGAACCCGGGCCCAAGAATAATAATAATAATAATCATATATATATAAATATGTATATATTTATATCTATCTATCTATCTATATATATATTCATATATATATATATATATATATATATATATATATATATATATATATATATATATATATATGATGCTGTACTTGTTAGCAGAACACCACAGGATTTACAATGCTTGCTTATCAGAATGCATGAAATATCACACGAAGTTGGGCTGAAGATAAATAGAAGAAAGACAGAGATGATGAGATCAGAGTATGCAATGGAAGATGAAATATCATTGGAAGGAGAAAGGATTAATAAGGTAAAATCATTTAAATATTTATGAACTATGATTTCCAATACGGGGTCTTTAGAATTAGAGGTTAGTGAAAGATTTAAAAAAGAAAATCAGATAATGGCTAGGTTAAGTAAAATTTGGAAATCCAATCGCCTGAAATTACATATAAAAATCAGAGTTTATGAGCCTAGTGAGATCGGTGATACTCTATGGACATGAGTCATTGTATGACAATGAAAAAAATCTTTGATAGATTTAGTAGATTGAGAACAAAGCCCTCGGAAGGATACTTGAAGTTAAATGTCAGGACAGGATTAGAAATGAAACTATAAGAGAGATTACTCGAGGGCCATATGTGGATGAGATCATGATGAGGGGTAGATGGAAATGGTTTTTAGCATGCTCTTCGCACTCCCCAAGAGAGATTAGCTCACTAAACGTTCAGCTGGACTCCACAAGGCAACAGAACAGTTGGAAGACGCAGACATACATGGCTGAGGTTTATGAAGCGCGAAGTAGATGATGAATGGAGAAGTAGTGAATTAAAAGCTCAAAAT
>NC_090725.1:212333699-212336199 GCF_036898095.1 Palaemon carinicauda | reverse complement strand
TATACAGTCTGTGGTTATTAAGTCAGTAACTGATTGCCTAGTGAGGAAAGTTAGTGGAGGAGACAACTTCGAGCATCATCGACGGACTGTTAACTAACAGGAAGTCGCCAGAGAGAGAGAGAGAGAGAGAGAGAGAGAGAGAGAGAGAGAGAGAGAGAGAGAGAGAGAGAGAGAGAGAGAGAGAGGAATAGACATATTTGTTTTTTCCCTTAGCCACTGAAAGCCTCTGAATTTTTTATATATAAATTTAGTTTATTTAAAGCTTTAAAATGGAGATGCATTAAATTAGAATCTTGAACGTATTTTTTCAGATGTTTCAAATAGCACATCGATTAGAAAATTTCTAAATATAAAAATCAAAAGGTATTAAACAAGATTTTGCATTGATTCTGATTTACAGGTATATTCAATCATTTTACTCTTCATTATGCACCTTTTCCAGTTATATATCAAGCAGTAGCATTATGTTAAATTCACAGAGTAAAATTGCAATTTTATCATTTCATTTTATATTACTTGCTCGGAGTTTTGAACGATTTATCTCGAATGTGAAATGTTTTGTTGTTTGGATGTATGTAATAGGTAAATATGATTGTAGGCTTAAGTAAATGAATAGCGAAAATGAATACAATTGAGAAGTGATGCAGCAATGCTTAATTTCATTGTCGTCAGAGATAAGTGGAAGGAAGGTCACCGAACTACGGTTGAATAGAATGTCTAAGTTTAGCAATTTATTTTAAAACTTGGAGGATTTTAACGTTGACAATTAGTTCTTTGTAAGAATGAAAGGCAACAACTTTGAGAGAGAGAGAGAGAGAGAGAGAGAGAGAGAGAGAGAGAGAGAGAGAGAGAGAGAGAGAGAGAGAGAGAGAGAACTTTTGGTTTTTCTAATTGTTTTTTCGCTTACTGTGGTTAGTTGCAATTTCGTAACTATTTTTCATATAGTCATAGAATCTACGGATATGTTGTGCCTGATTTCAGTAATGTGAAATTAATCAAATGTTGATGTACTTTTTATTCTTTTTACTTTTTACTATATATATATATATATATATATATATATATATATATATATATATATATATATATATATATATATATATATATATATATATATATATATACATATATATATGTGTATATATATATGTTATATATATGTATATATATGTATACATATTTAATTGTTGTGTTTGCATTTATGCATAGTAATGCTGCTTAAGCTTACCGTGCATTATAAAGGAATGAAATTTCCCAAGGGAGAAAGGAAGAGAGATATTGCGTTTAACAATCTGATTTTTTTTTGTTGGGGGTAACTATAGATTGAAAAATACTAGTTATAAGAAAAGTCTAATAAAGATTTGAAATCATTAACATTAGAACATCTCATGTTTCGGGAATTAATTGGGATTCACAAATACAGTATAAGTACATTGAACATAAATCAGAAGATAATTTATGACAGTATAACACTGTCACAAAACTTTGTTGTAGCTCACCTTTAATTTGTTAAACTGTTCCCTAATTTAGATAAAGCACAGATACAGTGATAACTATATAAAGAATGCTCTTACCATGGACCTGGAGTGACAGTGCTAAGAGACAGACGAAAACGACGGCGAGGTTTAGCACGACTCGGGACATCATGATGCTGCTGTTAGTTTTTGTAGTTTCAGGGAACGTGACTTTTGTTTGCTTTTGATAGAGGTTGAGATACTGCTTTCGAAGTTACTGTTTAGTTATGTTTAAGAAAAGCAGTATTTATATATGTATATTTTGTTTAGATTTCTTTTGAGAACTCAGTAGTTTCTCTAGTTGTTTCGATATATGCCGATAGATTTAGTGTCTTGTGTGATGTAAAGAATCTTGAGGTTTCTCTCCGTTCGTGGACCTCCGTCAACCTCTTGCACCTCTGCCTTAATGGGGTAGGTTGCATGCTTTCGGCTGTCTTTATAAAGCCCAGTATCGCTCACCTGTTCGCCCCACACTCACCTACGCGTGCTGCCTTGCATCCAAAATTTTCGTTCATTCTTCGTTTCTCGGTCCTTTTCTTTTTGTGGCAGCTGCTTTTGACTTCGTTCGAAAGAGTATACCACCATTAATGATTTGCAATTTTAAATTGCTCTATTTTTTGTGGTAGTACTGTGCGTTAAATCAATTCGGATATATATTTCCTCTCTTCATCGCTTATGGTTTTGAAGTAGAGTCAACAAATCCGGAAAAAAATCAACGAACATTGTAGGCTCTTCTGGCGCTGCGATTGGTCACAAGTCAGTCCGACCCCAACGATGATTTGCTAGCCATTGCCTTGAAATAGTGACGTCAATCCACTGACTAATGAAAGAAGCCCTTGACTGTGACGTCATGAAATTAGCGCCAATCGTGGAACGATGTTAGTAAACAATTTGGCTACGTCATCGTGTATCAGCCAGTGGTAATTCTCGAAATTCTTCACTCGGTAATCGAGAAAGTACACAAGCAACAAGTAAATCGATGGTGT
>NC_090725.1:212316199-212328699 GCF_036898095.1 Palaemon carinicauda | reverse complement strand
AGAGATTAGTTCAACAAACTTTTAACTGGGCTCTACAAGACACTAAAAGAGTTGGAAGACTCAGACCTACAGTACATGGCAGAGGAGTATGGAGTGTAAAGTAGATGATGACTAATGGAGAAGTATTGATTTAAAAGGCCAAGATAGAGACGACTGGCGAAATCTAACTGTGGCGTTTTTCTTCAATAGGTGTAGGAGGAGATGATGATGATACATATATATATATATATATATATATATACCTATATATACATATATATACATATATATATATATATATATATATATATATATATATATATATATATATACTGTATATATATAGGGTTATATGACATTTCATCTCTCGTCATTTAATTACCCGACACATCCTACGACGTTTGATCATTCGTCAGATTATCATCAGACAATTCTTCATCCGACATCTTATCACCAGCACATTTCATCGATCGACTTTCCATCATCGATACCTTTTATCATCATAATTTTCCTCACTTTTACCTCAGTAGATTTTATTTTATACAATATATTATTTGAAGACAAATCCACAAAATTTTGTAAGTACTATAGGCTATAACAAAAATATATTTATGAATTTTTATTCTAAAATTCATATCATACTTATATGTGTATATAACTGGAAAAATATAGAAAGTCCCGTCTGCAAGCCAAATATCTGCATGGGATAAACCAACTATCATCACTTGGTTGCCGAACACTAAGTCATGCAAAGGAGTTATATATTCTTTAAATTTCTCAGGAACTTTAAATTGTATGGAATATGGTGAACGACCAAGGGCATCCGAATTCTTTGGTTTCTTGGGCAATCTCATAACAGTTTCACTTGATAATTTTTTACTGTGACTTCTATAACTGCCAAAAGTGTTGTACCTATTCCAGTTATCAATTTTTTTTTTTTTTTCATTTCTGCTACCGCTGCCCTTGCTTCAATACCTCTTCCATTCGGAAAATGGAAATGTTCTGGGTACGGAAGTGATATAACAACTTTCCTAATCTAGTAATGAATGTTCTACACTTTTTTTTTCCTCGATAGGATGCTCTGCATCGCCACCGGGTAGAATTTTCTTTATTTTCTTTTTGTTTGCAGTATTAAAATTTCTTGAAGCGCTTACTGTTATTGCCTTTAGTGTTATTTTGTCTTTTTCACAATCCCTCTTGTCTCCCATCTTGTACAGTGGGTATTATTCCTCCATTTGGGAATGTTTATGGAAGTGAAAGCATTTCCCGAATTGTCCAGTGTTTGGTATGAGTGATTATCTAATTAAGGGTCGTAAAATGAAATTGACACTGATTAACTGGTAAGGTATTTAACTGTCAAATGAGGAAATGTCCCGTGATTAAATGACAAGCAATGAAAAGTCGTAGCACGACATGCACAATCGCACACACGCGCGCGCACACACACACACACACACACACACACACACACACATATATATATATATATATATATATATATATATATATATATATATGTATGTATATATATATATATATATATATAGATAGATAGATAGATAGATAGATAGATAGATAGATAGATAGATAAAACAGGGGGTGGCTCTTGTAGAATTCACATAATCACTTCTACCCTTATCTGTGTTCTGTTGAATCATGGTTGAACGCGATTGCGCTTGAACTTCAAGAATAAAAGCTGCTCAATATAGTTGTACATGGAAGTAACCTTTAGCTCATGGAACTCCCCTGCAAACGATGCACAATATTTCCTTCTGTTGCAAGCTCTTCTTTGCTTCATGGATATTTGTGAATTTCTTTTCGATATGTTTTTATAGTTATCTATCCAAACGTTCTAGGCTTTCTTCGCTTTTTACCTTCTTGAACGTCTGGATCGTATACAATACTCGCCCTTTTAATTTCGATCATTTTTTCCACATGACTTGAAGGGAAGGTATGCCAATTCCTGGTTTGTTCAAATGATTTATTTCCATATTATTCCTTCGATCTGGGCTTAGTCGGTCAGCACGATGGCAGAGTAGTACAATATTCAAATAACTTTTCTTTATAGATTTTGTCCTTGGTATATTGCAGGCAAATCTAACCAGATGTAAATGGCTACTAGCAACTAACCAGAAGTAAATGGGTATTAGCATTTGCAGGGGTTAATGAAAATCTTAATATTGAATTGGAAACTTCACAGATATAATGGGAACTATATCTAGCAAGGGTTTGGAAAAATTTGAGATGGATAGCAACTTCCAAGATGTAATGGAAACTATATTTAGCAGGGATCTAGAAAAGTTTTATGTGGATAGCAACTTCCAAGATGTAATGGTAAACTATATTTGGGAGGGGTCTGAAAAATATTGTGTGCGTAGCAACATCAAAGATGTGATGGGAAATATATTTAGCAGCGGTCTGGAAAAATGTCATGTGGGTAGCACCTTCGCAGATGTAATAGGAACTCTATTTAACAGGGGTCTGGAATTTCTTTTAGGTGGATAGTAACTTCGCCGATGTAATAGGAATGATATTTAGCAGAGGTCTGGAAAAAATTTATGTGGATAGAAACTTCCCAGATGAAATAGGAACTATATTTAGCAGGGATCTGAAAAAAATGTGATACGGGTGATGACTTCCCAGATGTAATGGGAATTCTATTTAGTAGGGGTCTGGAATTTTTTTTAGGTGGATAGTAACTTCGGAGATGTAATAGGAACTGTATTTATCAGGGGTCTAGAAAAATATTTATGTGGATAGCAACTTAGCAGATGTATTAGGAACTATATTTAACATGGCTCTTGGAAAATGTTTGTGGATAGCAACTTCACAGGTGTAATGGGAACTATATTTAACAGGGCTGTGGAGAAAAGGTTTATGGGGATAGCGACTTCGCAGATGTAATGAGAACTATATTTAATAGTGGCCTGGAAAAATGTTATGTATGTGACGTCTTCCCAGATGTAATGGGAACTATATTTAGCAGGGGTCTTGAAAGATGTTATTTGGATAACAACTTCCTAGATGTAATGAGGACTATATTTAGCAAGGGTCTAGAAAAATTTTATGTGGATAGCAACTTTGCAGATGTAATGGGATCTATATTCAGCAGGGGTCAGGAAAAAAATTATGTGGATAGCAACTTCGCTGATGTAATGGGAACTATATTTAGCAGGGGTCTAGAAAAATGTTATGTGGGTGAAAACTTCCAAGATGTAATAGGAACTATATTTAGAAAGGGTCTGGAAAAATGTTATGTGGATTGCAACTTCCCAGATGTAATGGGAGCTATATTTAGTAAGGGTCTGGAAAAAAGTTTTATGTAAGTAACAACTTCTCAGATGTAATGGGAACTATATTTTGCATGGGTCTGGAAAAATGTTAAGTGGATTGCAACTTCCCAGATGTAATGGGGACTAATTTAATAGTGGCCTGGAAAAATGTTATGTATGAGACGTCTTCCCAGATGTAATGGGAACTATATTTAGTAGGGGTCTGGAATTTTTTTTTATGTGAGTAACAACTTCCCAGATGTACTGGGAACTATATTTTACATGGGTCTGGAAAAATGTTATGTGGATTGCAACTTCCCAGATGTAATGTGAACTATATTTAGTAGTGGTCTGGAAATAAGTTTTATGTGAGTAACAACTTCCCATATGTAATGGGAACTATATTTTACATGGGTCTGGAATAATGTTATGATAGTAGCAACTTCCAAGATGTAATGGGAACTATTTAGTAGTGGTCTGGAAAAAAGTTTTATGTGAGAAACAACTTCCCATATGTAATGGGAACTATATTTTGCATGGGTCTGGAAAATTATTATATGAATTGCAACTTCATCTATTTAGTAGGGGTCGGGGAAAAAAGTTTTATGTGAGTAACAACTTCCTAGATGTAATGGGAACTATATTTAGCATGGGTGTGGAAAAATGTTTTGTGGATTGCAACTTCCCAGATGAAATGGGAACTATATTTAGTAGGGGTCTGGAAAAAAGTTATGTGGGAAATAACTATGCTGATGTAATGGGAACTATATTTAGCAAGGGTCTGGGAAAATGTTATGTGGGAAGTAACTACGTTGATGTAATGGGAACTATATTTAGCAAGGGTCTGGAAAAATTTTATGTGGATAATAACTTTACAGATGTAATAGGAACTCTATTTAGCAGGGGTACAGAAAAAAGTTATTTCGGTGACAACTTCCCATATGTAATGGGAACTAGATTTAACAAGGGTCTGGAAAAAAAATATGTGAGTAGCAACTTCGTAGATGGGATGAGAACTAAATTAAGCAGCGGTCAGGAAAAATTATGTGTGGGTAACAATATCCAAGATGTAATAGGAACTATATTTTGCAAGGTTCTGGAAAAATGTTATGTAGATAGTAACTTTGCAGATGTAATAGGAACTATATTTAGCAGGGGTCAGGAAAAATTTTATGTGGAGAGCAACTTCGCAGATGTATTGTGAACTATATTTAACTGTGGTCTGGAAAATGTTATGTTGGTAACAACTTCTTAGATGTAATTTGAACTATATTCAGCAGGGGTCTAGATAAGTTTTTTGCTGGTAACAACTTCTAAGATTTAATGGGAACTATATTTAGCAGTGGTCTGGAAAATTGTGTGTGCAGTAACTTTGCAGTTGTTGTGGGAGCTATATTTAGAAAGGGTTTGGAAATATTTTATGTGGGTAACAACCTCTTAGATATAATGGGAACTATATTTGGCTGTGTGGTGTGGAAAAATTTAATTTGGAAAGCAACGTTCGAGAGGTAATGGCAACTAGATTCAGCAGGTGTCTAGAAAAGTGTTATTTGGGTAGCAACTTTGCAGATGTAATTGGAACTATATTGAGCAGGGATGTGGGAAAATTGTATGTGGGTAGCAACTTCCAATATGTAATGAGAATTATATTTAGAAAGGGTCTGGAAAAAGGTTATGTGGTTAGCAAATTTGCAGATGTGATGGGAACTATATTTAGCAGGGCCTTGAAAAATGTTATATGGGTAGAATCTTTACAAATGTAATGGGAACCACAATTACCACGGGTCTGCAAAAATGTTATGTTGGGACCAACTTCTAAGATATAATGGGAAAAATACTAAGCAGGGGTTTCAGAAAGTTCTATGAGGGGAACAACTTTGCAGATTAAATGGGAACTATATTTGGAAAGGGTCTGGAAAACTGTTATGTGTGTAGCAACCTCTCAGCTGTAATGGAACTTTATGTAGCAGGGGTCTGGAAAAATGTTATGTGGGTAACAACTTACCAGATGTAATGGGAACTTTATTTTGCAGGGGTGTGGAAAAATTTTATGTGGATAGTAACTTCCAAAATGTAATGGGATCTTTTTTTAGCTGGGGTCTGTAAAAAATTCTTTGGGTAGCAACTTCGTAGATGTAATGGGAACTATATTTAGCAAGGGTCCGGAAAAATGTTGTGTGGGTAACAACTTCCCAGATGTAATGGGAACTATAATTAGCAGCGGTCTCGAAAATGATATGTGAGTAGCAACTTCTCAGATGTAATGGGAACTATATTTAGTAGGGGTCTGGAATAAATGTTGTGTGTATAGCAACTTCGTAGACGTGATAGAAACTATATTTAGTAGGGGTCTGGAAAAATCTAATGCGGGTAGCAACTTTGCGGATGTAAAGAGAAATATATTTAGCAGTGGTCTGGAAAAATGTTATGTGGATAATAACTTTGCAGATGTAGTGGGAACTATATTTAGCAATGGTGTGGTAAAATGTAATATGGTAGCAACTTCCAAGATGTAATGGAAACTAGTTAAAAGGGGTCAGGAAAAATGTTATATGGATAGCAACTTCGTAGATGTAATGGAAACTGTATTGAGCAGGGGTCTGGAAAAAAATTTATGTGGGTAACATCATCCCAGATGTAATGGGAACTATATCTAGAACTATATTTAGCAAAAAATGTTATGTGGATAGTAACTTTGTTGCAGATGCAATTGGAACTTTATTTAGCAGGGATCTGAAAAATCTAATGTGAATAGCAACTTTTCAGATCAAATGGAAAGTATATGTAGCAGTGGTCTGGAAAAATATTATGTTGGTAGCAAGTTTTAAGATGTAAGGGTATCTATATCTAGCATTGTGGATAAAATGTTCTGTTGATAGCAACTTCTCAAATCTAATGGGAAATATATTGAGGGGTCTGGAAAAATATTAAGTGGGTAACAACTTCGGATGTTAAGTGGGTAACAACTTCGCAGATGTAATAGGACCTATATTTAGCAGGGGTGTAGAATAATTTTTATGTTGGGGGCATCTTCTGAGATGTAATTGAAACTATGTTATCAGTGGTCTGGAAAATGTTATGATGTTAGCAACTTCCCGGATGTAACTGGAAATATATTTATCAGGGGTCTGGAATAATGTTATGATAGTAGCAACTTCCAAGATGTAATGGGAACTACATTTAGCAGAGGTCTAGGAAAATGTTATGTTGGTACCAATTTTGCAGATGTAATGGACACTATATTTAGCGTGGTTCTGGAAAAATGTTATGTGGGTTGCAACTTCGTAGATGTAATGGGAACTATATTCAGCAGGGGCCTGGAAAAATGAAATGTAATATGGACAGCAACTTCCAAGATGGAATAGGAACTATATTCAGCAGGGGACTGGAAAATGTTATGTGCATAGCAACTTCGCAGATGTAATGGGAACTATGCATAGCAGTGCCTGTAAAAATATTATTTGGGTAGCATCTACCCAGATGTAATGGAACATGGAAGCAACTTCGTAAGTGTAATGGGAAGTATAACAGGAGTCTGGAAAAATGATATGTGTGTAGTAACTTCCCAGATGTAATGGGAATTATATTTAGCAGTGGTGTGGAAAAATGTTATGCGGGTAGATATTTCCCAGATGTAATGGGAACTATATTCAGTAGGAGTCTTGAAATATATGTGGATAGCAACTTCCAAGATGTAATGGGAACTATATTTAGCAAGGGTCTGAAAAAAAATGTTATGTGGATAGTAACTTCGTAGTAAATGCAATTTGAACTTTATTTAGCAGGGGACTGAAAAATCTAATGTGAATAGCAACTTTGCAGATCTAATGGAAACTATATTTAGCAGTAGTCTGGAAAAATGTGATGTTGGTAGCAAGTTTTAAGATGTAAGGGTATCTATATTTAGCATTGTTGTGGAAAAATGTTCTTTTGGTAGCAACTTCTCAGATCTAATCGGAAATATATTAAGGAGGGGTCTGGAAAAATATTAAGTGGGTAACAACTTCGCATGTTAAGTGGGTAACAACTTCGCAGATGTAATAGGACCTATATTTAGCAGGTGTCTAGAATAATTTTATGTTGTAGGCATCTTCTGAGATGTAATTGAAACTATGTTTAGCAGTGGTCTGGAAAATGTTATGATGTCCGCAGTTATAATGGGAAATATATTTGGCATTGATCTAGAAAAATGTTATGTGGGTAGCAACTTTCCAGATGTAATTGGGACTATATTCAGCAGGGCCTGGAAAAATGTTATATGGGTACCATCTTCATAAATGTAATGGGAACTAAAAATTTAGCACAGGTCTGTGAAAATATTATTTAGGGAGCAACTTATCAGATGTATTGGAACTATATTTAAAAGGGGTCCTGAAAAACGTTATGGGGGTAGCAACTTCTAAGATATAATGGGGAAAATATTTAGCAGGGTTTTTGGAAAATTCTATGAGGGGAACAACTTTGCAGATGTATTGGGAATTATATTTAGCAAGGGTCTGAAAAAATGTTATGTAAGTAACAACTTCTCAGCTGTAATGGGAACAATATTTAGCAGGGGTCGGGAAAAATGTTATGTCGGTAGAAACTTCCAAGATGTATTTGGAATTATATTTAGCAGGGGTGTGGAAAAATGTTATGTGGATAACAACTTTCTGGATGTAAATGGAACTATGTTTAGTAGGGGTCTGGAAAATTGTTTTGTGGGTAACAACTTACCAGATGTAATGGGAATTTTATTTAGCAGGGGTATGGAAAAAGTTTATGTGGATAGCAACTTCCTACATGTAGTGGGAATTATATTTAGCAAGGGTCCAGAAAAATGTTGTGTGGGTAACAACTTCCCAGATGCAATAGGAACTATAATAATGAGCAGTGGTCTGAAAAATTATATGTGAGTAGCAACTTCCCAGATGTAAAAGGAACTATATTTAGTAGAGGTCTTGAAAAATGTTATGTGGGTAATAAATTCCCAAATATTACGTGAACTATATTTAGCCTGGGCCTGGAAAAAATGTTATGTGGGTGACTATTTACATGATGATATGGGAACTATATTTAGCAGGGTCTGGAAAAATGTTATATTGGTAGCCACTTCGAGGATATAATGGGAGCTGTATTTAGCATAGATCTACAGATTGTTTTTATATGGTTAGCAACTTCGCTAATGCAATGGGAACTATATTTAACAGGATTCAGGAAAAATGTTATGTGGCCAACAACTTCCATGATGTAATGGGTACTATATTTAGCAGGGGTCTGGTAAAATGTTATGTGGGTAGCTACTTTACAGGTGTAATGGGAACTATATATAGGAGGGGTTTGGGAAAATGTTATGTGGGTAGCAACTTCCAATATGTAATGGGAACTATATTTATAAGAGTTTGGAAAAATATCATATGGTTAGCAACTTCGCAGATGTAATGGGAACTATATTTAGCAGTGGTGTGGAAAATATGTTATGTTGATAGCAACTTCCCAGATGTAATTTACCAAGTATTTGGAAAAATTTGATGTGGATAGCAACTTAATAGTTGTAATTAGAACTATATTTAGCAGGGGTCTGGAAAAATTCCTTGTGGATAGCAACTTTGCAGATGTAACGGGAAATATATTTAGCAGTGGTTTGGAAAAATGTTTTGTGGGTAACAACTTGGCAGATTTAATAGGAACTATATTTAGCAGGTGTCTGAAAAAATGTTTTGTGGGTAGCAACTTCCAAGATGTAATGGGACTTATGTTTAGCAAGGGTCTGCAAAAAAATTATAGGGGTAGCGACTTTGAAGATTTATTGGGAACTGTATTTAACCAGCGTCTTGAAATATGTTATATGGGTAACACCTTCGCAGTTGTTATGGGAACTATATTTAGCAGGGGTCTTGAAAAATTTGATGTGGGTAGCAACCTCGTAAATGTAATTGGAACTATATTTACAGTGGTCTGGAAAAATATAATGTGGGTAGCAACTTCGCAGATGTAATGGGAACTATATTTAGCAGTGGGGTGGAAAAATTTTACGTGGGTAGCAAGTTCTCAGATATATTGGGAACCATATTTAGCAGGGGTCTGGAAAACTGTTATGTGAATAGCAACTTCCCAAATGTAATGGGATCTATATTTAGTAAATGTCTGGAAAAATATGTGGGTAAAACTTTGCAGTTTTAATGGAAACTATATTTAGCAGAGGTCTGGAAAAATGTGATGTAGGAAGCAACTTTTTAGATGTAATGGGAACTATATTTAGCAGGGGTCCGGAAAAATCTAATGTGGGTAGCAACTTCGGAGATGTAATGAGAGCTATATTTAGCAGGGGTCTGGAAAAATGCTCTGTGAGTAGTAACTTCGCGTATGTAAGGGGAATTATATTCATCAAGGGTGTGAAAATTTTTCATGTGTAAAGCAAATTCCCAGATATAATGGGAACTATATTTTTCAGGGGTCTGAAAAATGTTTTTCAGGCTGCAACTTTGCTGATGTAATGGGAACTATATTAGGCAGCGGTTTGGAAAAATGTTATTCGGGTGACAACTTCCCAGATGTAATGGGAACAATATTCAGCACGAGTCTGGAAAAATGTTATTTGGGTGACAATTTCCCGGATGTAATGGGAACTATATTTGGCAGAGGTCTTGAAAAATGTTTTGTGGTTGACAACTTCTCAGATGTAATGGGAACTATATTTAGTAGGGTTCTGGAAAAATTTTATGTTGGTGACAACTTCCCAGATGTAATTGAGTACTAGATTTTTCTTTGGTTAATAAGAGTGTTGTTGCTAAGAACTTTGTAGATGTAAAACGGTATTATTATTATTATTATTATTATTATTATTATTATTATTATTATTATTATTATTATTATTCTTTTTTTATATTTTTTGTTCTTTTTTTATTATTTTTCTAATTTTATCATTTTTATTTTTTTGTTTTATTATTATTATTATTATTATTATTATTATTATTATTATTATTATTATTATTATTATTATTATTATTATTATTATTATTATTAGCTGATCTACAACCCTAGTTGGGAAAGTAAGATTCTTTAAACCAAAGGACCCCAACAGGGAAAAATAGCCCAGTGAGTAAACGAAATAAGTAAATAAATAAGCGATATTTATGTGAGTCTGTTGAACATAAAAACATTTGCTGCAAATTTGAACTTTTGAACTTCTACCGATTCAACCACCCGATTAGGAAGATCATTTCACACTTGGTCACAGCTGGAGTAAAACTTCTAGAATACTATTTAGTATTGAGCCTCATGATGGAGATGGCCTGATTATTAGAATGAACTTCATACCTAGTATTTCGAACAAGATGGAACTATCCGTGAAGACCTAAATGTAGAGGATGATCAGAATTATGAAAAATCTTATGTAGCATGCAAAACGAACTAATTGAATGACGGTACCAGAGATTAATATCTAGCTCGGGAATGAGAAATTTAATAGATCTTAAGTTACTGTCTAACAAATTAAGATGAGAATCCGCAGCCGAAGACCAGACAGGAGAAAAATACTCGAAACAAGGTTGAATGAAAAAATTAAAACACTTCTTCAGAATAGATTGACCATCGAAAATCTTAAAAGACTTTCTCAATAAGCCAAATTTTGGTGCAATTGAAGAAGACACAGACCTGATGTTTCTCAAAAGTAAATTTGCCGTTGAGAATCCTACCTAAAATTTTAAGTCATACAGAGTTAAAGAAACATTATTAATGCTCTGATTTTAATGTCGAGGAGCCACTGTCCTTCCTATAGTTACAATCGTATACATAATCAGGGATCAGGAAAAATTTTATGTGATAGCAACTTCTCAAATGTAAATGGCACTAGTATTTGGAATGGTCAAGAAATGTTTGGTGGCCAACAACTTCACATTTAAAAACTTCTTGAAAAGAAATAAACTTGTTAAATGTACATATACACACATATATATTGAATAAGCCACAAATATACTTTACTATCTAATTCGCTCTGCCATGATATTCCAAACCCAAAGGGAAGTTTCTTTAATGATAAATGGGCTTAAGTCTTACTGTTCACTCTTATTTTTATCAGTGCTGGGGTTCGATTCCTTGACTGAGCAGAAATATTTTTCATTAGAGCAAATTCTGTATCAAAACAGTACGAAGAGCGTGTCCAAACCATCCCCATCTACTCCTCACCATGATCTCATCCTCATATGGCACTCGAGTAATCTTTCTTATAGTTTCATTTCTGATCCTGTCCTGCCATTTAACTCCCAATATTCTTCTGAGGGCTTTGTTCTCAAATCTACAAAATCTGTTAGATATTGTTACGTTGTTATACCAAGGCTCATGTCCATACAGTAACATCGATCATACTAAACTGATATATAGCATGATTTTTATATGTAATATCAGGCAATTTGATTTCAAAATTTCAGCTAACCTAGCCATTGTCTGATTTATTTTTTTAAATCTTTCATTAAATAAAAATTCTAAAGTCCCTATATTAGAGATCATAGTTCCTAAATTTTTAAATGATTCCACCTCATTAATCCTTTCTCCTTCCAATGATATTTCATCTTTTATTGTATATTCCGTTCTCATCATTTCTGTCTTTCTTCTATTTATCTTGAGCCGAACTTCTTGTAATATTTCATTCATTCTGATTAGCAAGCTCAGTACTGTGGTGTTTTGTAAATAAGTACAGCGTCGTCAGCATACTTTAGGTCAGCTTATTTCCTATTATCAATCCAGTCCAGTTCTCTCCAACCATCCCCAACTATTCTATGCATTATAAAATCCATGAGGATAAACAACATGGGTAACAACACATTCACTTGGAGTACTTGTCTGTTCATTGGAAATTCGCTTGATAGGACTCCACTAACATTAACTTTGCACTTGGTCTGCTCTTGGAGAGACTTATATATTTGAGAGGAACTCCATAATAACGCAGGACTCTCCACAAAATTGTCTGGTGTACACCATCAAAGTCTTTTTTCATAGTCCACAAATGCCATCAAAAGTGGATTTCTATATTCTACATATTGCTGTACTACATGCCTAAAATGAAAATGTGGTCTGTACAACTTGTACCTTTTCTAAATATTGCTTGTTCATGTTTAAGCTTTTCATCAATCTTTCTCTCTATTCTCATTATAATGAGCATACTGTATATTTTCATGACAACTGGCGTAAGTGTGATGCCTCTGTAATTATTGCAATCAGTCATATCTTTTTTTTTCCATTCACACCGACACTCCTAGCTCCTATTTATCA
>NC_090725.1:212253699-212313699 GCF_036898095.1 Palaemon carinicauda | reverse complement strand
GGTACCAGAATTCTAACTCCTGGAGCGAGTATCCCTCGTGAAAGGGATATCGCGACATATCAGAGGACGTATTCTAGACACGTCACATGGCAATCTACATCCTGGACAGAGATTTCGTCTCGTAGGAGGTGATTGACGAGATACGAATTCGGGAAAGAAAAAGGGGGAGCCGCTCCCAAGGCTTCCCTATCCCCCGATTCGTATGCGTGCCTGGCGCCAATCCTGGCGCCATCTGCATTCCTTTTTGCGTAGCTTAACAACTCGGTGTTTTTTCCTGTTTTTCTCGCAAATCTTGGATTTATTCGACTTTTCATGGCTTCTTTGTCTTCGTCGGCCTCTGATAAGTTGAGTATAGTGTCTGTTATGTATAAATGTAGGCTCTTGGTAAAATTTTGAGTGATTAATAGGATTAATCTTTGATACAAGAGCCGTAGCCTACCAGAGGTGTCCTGGACACTGTCGCTCGCTAGGTATAAATTAGTTAGTCAGAGCGACATTCCTGGTTGTTTTGCTTTAATAAATTTTAGCTATTTAGCATTACATAGGATTTCCTTTCGTGCTTAGTATTATTTGGCGAAGTATTCGCCATTCTGGCCTACGCTAGGCCATGTAGCCTAGTCGTTTGGTCCTAGTACTTCATGCATGATTTTGGTTTTTCCGAGTGTAATTAAAATTTTATTGAAGCTTTAGGCTATATTTTATACATTTTAGACTGTGTGGAATATTTCCAAGATTGTATACGTGTGAGTTTCGGTGAATTAGGTAATCGATTCTCTTGGTGCCTAGGCTAATTGCTTATGGAGCCTTAGTATACTTTATCATACTCCCCGGTTGCTTTCTTTTCTTCGGAGAAGGTATGCAATCCCTTTCCCTCTGTTTAAGCCTTGGGCTTATCCCTAAGTGGTTTTTTCCGAATTTATTTTCGATAAAACTATACTAGGGTGTTACTGTACCTTCCTGTTCCTGTAGTTATGGTTCAAGAGAGACAGAACAACAGTGTTTTTAGTCTGAGTCTGTGTTGTCTGGCTTGGGGCAGAGTCCCCCTCGCTGACCTAACCCATACAAAGGGAGCTTAGCTCCCTTAGGTCACTACCGAAGGTTTCTGTAGTTATGAATCCTTCTTTTGTGATCTACCAGACTAGTCCTGTTGCTGTTCTCGGGGGAGGATAAGTTCTTCCCTTGGGAGTAGCAACGCCTTCCTTGCTTTGGTGCTCTGGAAGCTGGCAAGTATTGCTGGCCTTTCCCCTTAGATCTCCCTTAGGCTAAGATAAGTTTCTTGGCTGCGGGTGATCTGTCACTAAAGCAAGGTTGGCAGGACCCTCTTGTCCCTTCCCCCTCTATCTCCGTAATGGCCTAGCCATTACTGTACTGTACCTTGCCGGCCGGCAGAGCTGGCCGGCAGGGGTCTTACTGTACTGTACGTCGTTCTACTTCTGGACCTAGTATAGGTTGGGATGTGGAATTGACTCAGCCCATTGCCGGCCGGCAGAGCTGCTGGCCGGCAAGGGTCTTATGTTTTCGAGTGCTGCCCGGACCTCTCTTGGTCCCTCATCCATGCCTGCCGGCAGAGCCGGACGGCATTGGTCAAGGAAGCCTGAATTAGTTTCTCCCCTTCCTTATACACACTCTTTCGGTTGCCGGGCTTGGAGGTTGTGTACACTCTTATCCCGGCATCCATTCTATTTTTCTTCTAGTGCTGTACCTGTCCTGGCTGCCGGCCTATGAGGCCGGCAGCCGGGCAGGTGTAGTCCTCTGGTTCTTTTGCTGCCGGCTGGCATCGGTCTTGTACCTTTGCCGGCCGGCTTATGTCAGTCCTTGTCTCCTGGTCACCAAGAGTGTGGCCGGCAGCTGGGTACTACCTTGTGTAGTTGCTGGCCGGCAGCCATTGCCGGCCAACACTGGCTGTTACCGGCCGGCAGTTGCTGCCGACCGGCACAGGCATTTGAACCAGAGTGCTGCCGCCCTATAGCTGTTAAGTAGTAGACTTTAAAGCTAGTTGTGGTGTGTGCCGGCCGGCAAAGGCAGGCCGGCACACATCCCCCTATACTGTACTAGTATTCTTCTGTATAGCATATACAGTAAGAAGAAAACTATAGTAAAGGTTTTGGTACAGCACTGTATCTTCTAACACTATTGTGTTTTCTTGCACATCCCTTTGCTGTTGCCCTCAGATAGGAAGCTGAGTTCTTCCCTGTCTATTATCCAGGATTTTAAAATCATTGCTTAGGTGTGAGCTCCACCTGTTTCCTCTGGAAACCTTGCATTGGTTACTCTAGAAGAGATAAACCATTTTTGATTTTATTATCTGGAAGGCTGCAACAATGGGTTGTGAGGGAAACACAAGTGTGTGTCTTTCCTTTCTGAATTGTTATGCTATACTATGCATATCCAGTGATACATAGTTCACTTGATACTCATGGAAATTTCTTCTCTTTACAGAAGGACACTCCGAAGTGGGGAAGTGCTTTCTGCAATGTCAGCAGCAAGAACCTCTGCGGACATGAGTTTTGTAGGAGACACGCAGCATACGCTGTCTCCAAGGATGATCTCCGGTATTGGGACCCTCAGGTATGTACTGTGTGCACTAACCTGATTAATGAGACATTTAAATAGCTAGGAAGAAGCTTCGTACCTGGGTAAGGGGCTTCCAAAAGAACACTTCTGGCCCTTATCTTCCAAGTGAGAAGATGAGGGCGTATCTTTTCCCTAAGGCATCAGCTGATGCAGTGATTCCCCAGCCTCAAGAGGAGATCCCCTAAGTTCAGATCCAGGTGGATGCTGAAGTCGCGGTCGCGATGCAAGACATCCAGCTAAATGACAGGATGTCTGATGTGGACGGGTGTCAGGAGGAAGACCTCCTGGCAGAAGCCCAGGATGAAGTTCAAGCCCCTCTACATCGGCCGGTCTCCCAGTAGAGCTGGGACAGGCCCTCTCTTCTATTGTTGGAATGATCCAACAAATGCAGAAGGAGAATCAGGAGAAGGCGGCTGCAATGGAACTGCGAATGCAGTGTCTTGCAGAATCAAATGGGTCCCAGAAAAAGCTCAATGTGAAAGACCTTCCCTTGTGCTCAGATGCTAACCCATGGAGGTATGCTGAGCACATGCCGATGACGACTGGAAAGATCGTCATCTCGGATAAGCTGGGCTCAGTTCCCCTGGAGGGTGGAATTCTGGCCCAGCAAGGCATCATATCCGGACTGTTATGTCCGGCTGAGGAAGGAACCAGCTTCAAAGGAGGAGACAGAGCCGAAGGAGGTCATAGTGATGGACCATGCTAAGGCTCAAGCTCTACTTTCATCCTCGATGAAAGAGAGGGGCTTCTCTAACTCAAAGGTAGCTGCATTGAATAGGAAGCTCCCTTCCTTTGTGTCCTCGCCTACTAGAGCCTTCCCCCTTTTACAGAAAGGGTTTCTGGCTGTACTAAAAGCAATCGAGGCCGGCAAGTCTTGCCCCTCCCTAGAGGAGTGTAAACCCTTTTCGCTGGCCCTGCCTATGGACCACAAAGACTGGAAGGACGTCCATCTTACGTTCTCAGTGGGAAAGTTGGAGGCTGATATTGCCGGACGTCAGTTCGGCAAGGACCTCCCTAAGCTGTCTGACTTTCTTTTGCGAAGTGAGTTTGATACAAAAGAAAGACTGACTGCCTCAATGTCTCTTCAGACTACTCTCGAGACGATGGCAAGTGACCCCAAGGTCCATGAAATGTTCATGGTAGTGGCCAAGCCTCATCTGGCCACAGTGACGAAGGACCTTTATGGCTTCGTCAAGGCAAGGAGAGCTTGTAGGGAGTTCGTGTTTACTTCGGCTACGGTGAGGCACGAGCTAAAGAAACTAATCTCCTCCAACATTTGGGGAAAAGACCTTTTTCCCTACCGACTTGGTCAAAGAAGTTGTTGATAAAGCCGCCTTGGAGAATAGAAACCTTCTCCAGAAGTGGGGCCTGGCTATCAAAAGAAAGTCTTCCCCGGATGAGGGTCCTCAACCAAAGAGGAAGACTATGAGGACTAGGCTACCGTCTCGGCCAGCCAAGCCTCTTAGACAGCAACAGCAACTGCAATTGCCATTGCCCCCAGTGCCCCAGATCGTGGCACAAACCCCGACCACCTTTCAGTGGGTACCCCAGGCCGTGTCGACACAGTCCACGGCATTCACCCCAGCGTTCGAAGGGCAGTCTACTTCCTTTCGAGCAAAGCCTAGAGGAGCAGGGGCTCGTCTAGACGCCCCTCAAGGGGAAGGGGATTCAGGGGTGGTCGTGGTCAGGAAGGCAAGACCTCAGGACGGCAGTCCAAGTGAGGTGATACCGGTAGGAGGGAGACTTCTGAAATTTCGGGATCGGTGGACCTTCGATCCCTGGGCCCACAGCCTACTCAAGAATGGACTGGGCGGGAGCTGGTACAGCACTCCACCCCCGTACCTTCGGTTTTTCCAACACTCCACCCCCGTTATGGAGGAGTACGTTCAAGAACGGTTGGAGAAAAAGGGTGAAGCCCATCAATTTCTAAGGGAGGCTGTTTTGTGTTCCCAAGAAAGACTCGGAAAAGCTCAGAGTCATTCTGGACTTGTCGCCACTTAACAAGTTCATAGTGAATTGCAAATTCAAAATGCTAACACTGCAACACATAAGGACCTTACTGCCCAAGAGGGCATATTCCGTCACTATAGACTTGTCAGACGCCTACTGGCACATTCCAATTAGCCATCGACTCTCCCCCTACCTAGGGTTCAGGCTACAACGAAGACTATACGCCTTCGGAGCCATGCCATTCGGGCTAAACATAGCCCCAAGGATTTTTACGAAGCTTGCGAGCGTAGCTCTCAAACAATTTCGCCTAAAAGGGAATTCAGGTAGTAGCCTACCTGGACGACTGGTTGGTGTGGGCAGCATCCGAGACAGAATGCTTGCAAGCTTCCAGTCAAGTGATCCAGTTCCTAGAGTACCTAGGCTTCAAGATCAACAGAAAAAGTCTCGACTTTCTCCATCTCAAAAGTTCCAGTGGCTAAGATCCACTGGGACCTTTTGTCACACCGTTTCTCCACCCCGGCGAAGAAAAGGAAGGAGATAGCGGGTTCTGTCAAGAGACTTCAAGATTCCGAAAGGATATCAAGACACGAGCAGGAGAGAGTACTGCGCTCTCTCCAGTTTGCTTCGGTGACAGACCCAGTGCTAAGAGCACAGCTAAAGGATGCAATCGGAGTTTGGAGAAGTTATGCATCAAACGCGTGAAGAGATCTGAGAAGACCAGCCGCTTCGGCTAAGTACTCTTCTCAGGCCTTGGTCCCAAGCCAGACATCTAAAGAAGTCAGGTTCTTCTTCAGCCACCTCCCCCGTCGTTGACGATTCACTCAGACGCCTCGAAGGAGGGATGGGGAGGTCACTCTCATCGGGAAAAAAGTCCAGGGGACTTGGTCCAGGCTATTCAAGACCTTTCTCATAAAACTTTCTAGAAGCTAGGGCAGTGCTCCTTACCTTAAAGAAAGTCTCCCCGCGTCATTCGCTCCACATAAAGTGGTAATAGACAGCGAGGTAGTTGTGAGATACTTGAATCGACAAGGATCGAGGTCACCACCTCTCAACCAGGTGATGTTGGCCGTCTTCCGATTGGCGGAAAAGAAGAAGTGGTACCTGTCGGCAGTTCACCTTCAAGGAGTCCGCAATGTGACAGCGGACGCTCTATCCAGGTTCACACCGATAGAGTCGGAATGGTCCTTAGACGCAGGATCATTCTCCTTCATTCTGAATCAGTCCCAGAACTGCAGATAGACCTCTTTGCGACGAAAGACAACAAGAAGTTGCCCCTGTACGTGCCCCGTACGAGGACCCCTTAGCGGAAGCAGTGGACGCGATGTCCCTTGACTGGAACAGATGGTCCAAGATTTATCTGTTCCCTCCTCACAACCTTCTGTTGAGGGTCCTCAACAAACTGAGATCCTTCAAAGGGTAGCGGCAATAGTGGCCCACAAGTGGCCGAACAGCGTGTGGTTCCTCCTGGCATTGGAACTGTAGCTGAAGTTTGTACCACTACCAGATCCAGTTCTGACCCAGCGAGTCCAGAAGTCAACTGTCTGCGCTTCATTACAGAAAACCCGGACCCTGCAGTTCATGATTTTCTCTCCCTAGCGGTGAGAAAGCGTTTCGGGATTTCAAAAGCCAGTATAGACTTCCTTGAGGAATATAAATGCAAATCTACTAGAAGGCAATATGAGTCATCTTGGAGAAAATGGGTGGCCTTTTGTCAAGGCGAAGATTCCGCAGGAGATCTTGACAGACTTCTGCTTAGCTTTTTTCCCCACCTCCATGGTCAAGGGTTGGCAGCGAACACGATTTCAGCGTGTAAGTCTGCTTTGACAAGACCCATTCTATATGCCTTCCAGGTCGACCTAGGTAACGAGATCTTTAATAAAGTCCCGAAAGCCTGTGCTAGGCTCAGACCTTCAGCACCTCCAAAGCCCATTTCATGGTCTTTAGACAAGTTCTTCATTTCGCTTCTCTGTTGAGCAATGAAGAGTGTGCGTTAAAGGATTTGACACAAAAAGTTATTTTCCTATTTTGCACTCGCGTCCGGGGCCAGGGTTAGTGAGATTGTAGCCTCTCGAGAGAGGCAGGTCGTGTTCAGTTCCTGGATGGGGAAGAACTGAACCTGTTTCCGGATCCTACGTTTCTCGCCAAGAATGAGTTACCCACCAACAGGTGGGGTCCCTGGAGAATCTGCCCTCTGAAAGAAGATGCATCTCTATGTCCAGTAGAATGCCTAAAGGTCTATCTTCATAGGACTTCAGACTTCAAGGGTGGTCAACTATTCAGGGGAGAAACATCAGGCTCAAATTTATCTCTGAATCAACTCAGAGCGAAAATCACATATTTTATTCGCAGAGCGGATCCTGACAATACACCCGCAGGTCACGATCCGAGGAAAGTTGCCTCATTCTTAAATTTCTTTAATTGTATGGATTTTGAACATCTCCGTTCATACACTGGCTGGAAGTCTTCCAGAGTGTTCTTTCGCCACTATGCGAAGCAAGTAGAGGAACTAAAAGAGATCTGTGGTAGCAGTGGGTCGCGGTGTTAACCCTACTGTTTAACTCTGCGAGGAACAGTGGTCTTAATTGGGACGATTAATTCCAGGGTGAGTGTGTAGTTACATACTGTACTACAAACTAAGTGAGGGCACTGTGTTGCCCATCCAGACTGTTCCATTTCCGAAGGTGAACCTAGCATAAGTGCAGACATGTGTGCCGAGCGTTTCTAACGCTAATGTCATTGATTTGTAATACAGGCTTTTATGACTTTGATACCTCGGTATCTTAAAAGTGGCATCTAATGTTTTTTCTTTCAGACAAACAAGCTCTATTTACTATCATACTTATGCTTAAAGTTTTGGGTTATCCTCTTCTTATATATATATATATATATATATATATATATATATATATATATATATATATATATATATATAATTGTGGTTAACCTGTCTATTTATTGCCTGTCAATAATCTGGTTCTTGAGAACCTTGCGTCTCCTTCACCTGTGTCAATTTATTGGTATAATTGAGCATTCATTCTATGTACCTTATCTGGGATAATTCTAATAGAATTGTTCCTTTATGCAAGCTATGTTGCATTGGTTTTCCTCCTATGCGGATATAAAACCTTTGTCCAATACAATTATTGTGCGGAAAACTGGTCGATATTTCATATTGACGCAGTGGTCCTTTACAAACTATGCTTTACTTAATATAGGGCGAGACCACTATATTAGCTTGCCTGGTATTCATACATAGATATATGTACTCTTCGAGACTTTTCCAGAGTCTAGTAGGACTCTTCCCTGTAGGGGGCAGGAAGCTCTAACATAGTTTATAGTTAGTTGAAAAGATGTATAACGGTAACATCTTAGGTCTCTAGGTCTAGTCGACCGGGAAAAAATTACCTCCGGGGAGTACGGCACGTTCTGAGAATCCACAGATACAGTAATGCTCTGGTACACTTCCATCAGGACGACATGGCTTGAGCCCAAAAAACGGATTTTGAGCGAAGCGAAAAATCTATTTTTGGGTGAGATGGCCATGTCGTCCTGATGGACCCGCCCTTGCCTTTCTAAGAAAGGGCTGTAGGACCCCTCCCTACATACAGTATCTGTAGCACCTCGTGTACGCTACAAGGAATACAGATGGCGCCAGTATTGGCGCCAGGCACGCATACGAATCGGGGGATAGGGAAGCCTTGGGAGCGGCTCCCCCTTTTTCTTTCCCGAATTCGTATCTCGTCAATCACCTCCTACGAGACGAAATCTCTGTCCAGGATGTAGATTGCCATGTGACGTGTCTAGAATACGTCCTCTGATATGTCGCGATATCCCTTTCACGAGGGATACTCGCTCCAGGAGTTAGAATTCTGGTACCTTAAGGTAAATTCTCTGGGAATATCGCCGTAGTTGTAATATACCCTAGGAAGCTACCCTATAGGAACTTCCATCAGGACGACATGGCCATCTCACCCAAAAATAGATTTTTCGCTTCGCTCAAAATCCGTTATATATATATATATGTATATATATGTGTGTGTGTGTGTGTTGTCTTATCACTATATTTGATAAGTAAATTCGATAATTTACTGGTTTTGCCAAAGGAGAACAGTTTGATAATAATTAAGATATTCAAGTATTTTATGTTTACACCCTCGTCTTTTCTCTTTATCTTTTGCAACAATTTTGTCTTCGTTTCTTCATTCACTCTAGATCGAGCAATTTGCTAGAACGACGACGTCTAGTCTG
Source organism: Palaemon carinicauda (assembly GCF_036898095.1). Classification (NCBI taxonomy): domain Eukaryota; kingdom Metazoa; phylum Arthropoda; class Malacostraca; order Decapoda; family Palaemonidae; genus Palaemon; species Palaemon carinicauda. The sequence continues at coordinate 212,304,927 of NC_090725.1, read as the reverse complement.
TCGGATTGGAGTACCGACCCTTCCCATCGTATCCATAAGCATTTTCCGTTAAAAGAAATATCTCCCCAAACAAAATTCTATTTAAAAGTTTTCCTGCTAACAGTTTATCTACATGCTTTCTGAGGAATTTAATTCCGTTGAGTTCTTTGTAACTGGGAGGAAGCAGTAATATATTTCCTTTAGATTTTCTTCTATGGTTCGGTTCCGGTTTTATTCCGTTTTTTAATTAGCATTTGTTTTAAGTATAAACTATGTGAATTTTTTTAGATGACTCCAAATCCATTATATTGCAGCTTGTATATTTGAGACCATTTATTCCTAAAGGTGTTGAGGCTTTACATACAGGTATTTTATACATATAGTTCCTAACTAATAAAGATTATTTGTTGGTGTATGTGTAAAGATGGTAATCAGTCTGTATTAAGGAATCCGGCCCTTTGTGATTTGATTTGTTTCTTTGAATGATAAAGTTTTGAAGTTTCTAAGAATATGCCCATACATTAATCTTAACCATTTTATATTATTTCCTTGTAAGGATAAACAATATATTTCATTCATTATGATTTTGTGTATTATTTACATTTCGTATAATGATGAAATGTTTTGAAGTTTTTTTTGAAGACTTGCAGAACCGTATTCCACACACGGCTATATATTTCTTATTTACTTTAAAAGATGTTGCCTATCAGGTTTTGGATTTTTTTCAGCAAGGAAATAAATCTTTTTAAAAAGGTAATTCCATTTTTCTTATTGTACATTCAATAAATTAGTGGTAAATCTTAAATACATATATATACACACACATATATATATAATATATATATATATATGTATATATACATGTATATATATTTATATATATGTATATATATTTACTTACATATATAATATATATAAGGTATATGTGATATATATATATATATATACAATATATATATATACATATATATATATATATATACAGTATATATATATATATATATATACTGTATATATATATATACAGTATATATATATATATATATTTACCTACATACATAATATACTTTATATAAGGTATATCTGTGAGATATATATATATATATATATACATATACACTGGTATATTATATATATATATATTTATACATATATATACATATATACATATATATATATATATTTATATATATATACCAGTGTATATATATATATATATGTCCCATGTAAACGGATAATGAGACATCGGAACATGGTTTTTACCCTTTATTATAAAGATGTTCATGAGTACACTTTACACAGCCCAATACTCTTCAGAGGAGTACTTACTAGTTCTTATGATCGCTCGAGAGGTACTGCTTACCCCTCGGCAAGTAATTGTAATGTTGCTCTGTCAATATGCTGAAATGTTAGATTTTGTGAAAATCTCCACTGTGATGGAATTATACTGTCACCACTAGGTTTGCAACACGTCACTTTATCAGACTTAAGACATGCGACCTATAACAGTCATAATACTCTTAAAAAGGTCATTAATCTCACTGTATAAAACACATACTTCTACATATTTTTCATACACGGTTTAGGACATATGTGTATACATATATATATAATATATATATATATATATATATACATATATATATACATATATATATATGTATATATATCTATATATATATATATATATGTATATATATACATATATATATATATATATATATATACACACTAAGAAAGAAAATAAAACACTCCTGTAGTAAGAGAAAAGTCTGTTGAGTTTATTTTAGCAATATAAAATAGGTAGTCCCAGCTACATGATGAAATGGAAGCTAGTAAAGGAAAAATGAACAGTAATTCAACAAAATATATATTGGAATCGGCACGTGAGGTAGGTGGAAGATATCCTGAACAAGATCAAAGAAAATTATCTGAAAAGACCAAAAACCTAATGAAATAAAGATTGGAAATTAGAGTAAAATCAAAGAGAGATGAAATAGAATTAGCAGAACTATCCAAAAACAATAAATAAACTAAAGCCCAAGATATTCGTCAAGACAATCAGACCAAAATAGAGGAAACACTAAAGAAAGGAAGAAGCATCAAATTGATGAAAAGAAGACTTGGAACAGGAAGCCAACAGAGGTTTGCTTTAAAGGATGAAAAGGAAAATATTAGCCACAATAGAGATGGGGTGATAAAAGGTACAGAGGATTTCTATACAATGCTATATAATAGTTATATAACTTCGCCAATAGAAATAATGAAACACCTGAGCCTTTACCAAATGTACCATAGGAGAAGTAAAGAAAGCATTAAAAGGCATGACCAGAGCAAAGCAGTAGGAGAAGATGGCCTAACAATTGATTTAATATAGAGGGAGGAAATTTCATTGTAGTAAAACTGGCTGAACTCTACACCAAGTGTCTGCGAGAATGCTCTATACCTACAGCTTTTAAAAACTTTATCATTACCATCATTCTCATCTCCTCCTACGCCTATTGACGTAAAGGGCCTCGATTTGATTTCGCCAGTCATCTCTATCTTGAGTTTTTAATTCAATACTTTTCCATTCATCATCTCCGACTTCACGCTTCATAGTCCTCTGCCGTGTGCGCCTGGGTCTTATAACTCTTTTAGTACCTTGTGGAGACCAGTTTAATATTTGGTGAACTAATCTCTCCTGGGAGTGCGAAGAGGATGCCCAAACCATCTCCCTTACCATGACTTCATCCACGTATGGCACTCGAGTAATTTCTCTTATAGTTTCGTTTTTAATCTTTTCCTGCCGTTCAACTCCCAATATTCTCTTGAGGGCTTTGTTTCTCAAATCTTCTAATTTTTTTGGAGATGGTTTCATTGTCACACCACAAATCATGTCCATACAGTAACACCAATCTCACTACACTGATATATAGCTTGATTTTTATATGTAATATCAGGCGATTTGTTTTCCAGATATTACTTAACCTAGCCATAGTCTGATATTCTTTTATCAATCTTTCATTAAACTCCAATTTAAAGACCCTGTATTGGAGATCATAGTTCCTGAATATTTAAATGATTCTACCTCATTAATCCTTTCTCCTTCCAATGATATTTCAGCTTCCATTGCATATTCCGTTCTCATCATCCTTTGATATTTCATGTATTTTTATACTAAACATACAAATTAACAAAAAGGGAGACACAAAAGACTTGAAAAATTACTGCCCAGTGAGTTTACTCTCGGTAATATATAAAATATTTAATCAACCAAGAGAGCCGGCAGGCTTTAGAAGTGGGTATTCAACAATTAACCATAACTATGTAATTAACCAGCTAATGAAAAAATCAACAAGTGTGACAAACCACTATGTATGGTATTTATTGACTAAGAGAAAGTAATTTGATTCTGTCAAAACTTCATCAGTAATGAAAGCCATAAAAAACAAGGAATAGAAAAATCCTGTGTTAGGACACTTGAAGATATCTATTCAGGAAGTACAGTAATCCTAAAACTACACAAAGATAGTGAGGAACTTTCAATTGAGAAAGGAGTTTGACAGGGAAACCTTCTCTCCTAGATTATTCACATCATGTCTGGAAGAAATATTTAAGAATTTAGATTGGGATAATGTAATAATTAATATTACTGGGAAATGCCTCAACACTTTTGATTTGCAGATGACAGTTTCGTTTAGTGAATCATGGGAGGAATAACAAAAGATGATAGAGGATTTAAACAGAGAAAATTTGAATGTAGGACTGAAAATAAATCTGAGTAGAGCTAAGGTAATGTTCAATGAAAATGCTGAGCGACAACAAATAAGATATTTGGACGAGCCTCTGGAGATTGTTAATGAATATACATACTTAGGACAGACGAGACTAAAATTAAAAGGTCAAGCCTGGGATGGAGAGCATTTGGTAAACAAGATGAGATTATGGAATGTAAAATGCCACTTTCTCTAAAAGGAAAAGTATTTAATGAGATGGTCCTACCAGTATTATCTTATGCATCTGAAACTTGGAGCTTTACTAAAGTCTTAGAGCAAAAGCTAGAGTTACAACTCAGAGCTATGGAAAGAATAATGATGAGAATATCACTATGAGAGAAAAGGAGCAATATAGACACGAGAGCAAACTAAAATAGAGGATATCCTAACAACTCGTATGAAAAAGAAACGGACATGGGTAGGTCATATAATGAGAATGACCTACAATAAATGGACATTAAGAATAACAGAATGTGTCTCTAGAGAATGTAAAAGAAGCAGAGGAAGGAAGAGGAGATGATGGGTCGACGAACTAAGAAAGTTTGCGGGTGTGGACTGGCACAGAATGACCATAAAGAGATGCAAAGTGGAAGGACGTGTGAATGGCTGATGATGATGATGCTATATGTGTGTGTTTTAGTTCCCTTGTTCATTTTCAACTTTGTAGCGTTAGACTATGCCCATTTATCTTCTAAGCTGCGTCTGTTGGGTTATTTTGTGTTAAAAGGTTATTAGGTTTCTAGTTTCATGTTTGATGTTTTGTATTTTAAACAAATCTTTCACACAGGGGACGCTTGCACTCACACTTGCATGTATGCATATTTATTGTTAGTAAGTTATAATTAGAATAATCTTGGAAAAATTATTTCTATTCCTAAACTTTTTGTCGTTACTTACCCCAACATATCCATAGATAAACTTATTAATCTAGAGATTGCTTTTCGTAAAATTTTCCTTATCCTAAATATTTTGCCTATAACGTAAAAGATAAGGTTTTCATTTGACATTTTGACTTGATTTGACATAATTTATCTGTTTGGGAATAATTTAACTGATGTTGAATAATTACTGCTCAGGATTATGGAATTATTATTTTCTTTAGACCAAGTGTTTCATTGATTTTTTTATGAGTCCTAAATGGCAATTCCATGTTAATCAATGCTAATTTACAGTGTTAATTGCAGTTTGTAAGTTAATCTCAAGGTGTTATTACCATTTCTTGGTGACGTGTGGTTGTTTAATGCGTTTTTTATATATATATATATTTAACTGTTTATCTTTATTCATCCATCCATATTCTCCTGTCTTTTCTTTGATAAACCTACGGTGTTTTTAGTCACGATATTTACTCTCAAATATTTTGAGTGCTTATTATTGTGTGGTTAACACTTACGTTCTAGAATCTAGATCTTATAATCTAATATTTAGTCTGTATTCTCGTATTGCATTTCCGTTGTCATGTGATTTATCAGTTTTTATGGTTATTTAGCTGTCAGTGGCATAGACAGCTTTATCTTATACCATATCATTTTCTATATAATGGAAGTTTAAACAGCAGAACAGTTGGAGGTGGTAGGTAGGCTAAGGCACCACGGACGAGTTGAGATACTACCACTAGAGAATTATTTAGTCCTTTAGGAAGGTAGTTTGGTTACGGTACATTTTTTCTTTTCCCACACATACACCGAATAGTTCGGCTTATTCCTTACACATTCTCCTCTTTTCTCATACTCATGACAACACTAAGATAACCAAAAAATTATTCTCCATTCAAGGGGTAAACTACAGTGCTGTAATTGTGCATGGATTACTATCCCTTGGTAAGGGTAGAAGAGACTCTTTAACTATGGTAAGTAGCTCTTCTAGAAGGGCATTCCAAAATCAAAGCTTTGTTCTCTAGTGGTGGGTAGTGCCATAGCCTCTGTACCATGGTCTTCCACTGACCTGGGGTAGAGTTCTCTTGCTTGAGGGTACACTCAGTCACACTATTCTATTTGTTTCCTTATTTCCTTCGCTCATTTGGCTAATTCCGTGTTGGAGCCCTTAGGCTAGTCGTATTCTGTTTTTTTTTTTTTCAACTACTGTTGTTGCTTAGTTGTTAACAACAACAACAACAACAACAACAACAACAACAACAATAATGATAATAATAATAATAATAATAATGAAATGTTTGGAATCTTAATACCTCTTTTTTTTATGGGTTCCTTTTGCTGTACTACCTTTCAATTGTGATTTGTTATTAAAATTTTACTAATACTATATATGAAACATTTTTCTTCTCACTGTATCATTTTAATCAGTAAAATAGTTCTGGTGGTATCTTATTCTCAGCGTATTACTTTTTTTTTTTGCAGCCAACGCGTTACAGCAAATTCATTTCATATAATGGGCTTCTCTGTCAGGTTATTGCAAGACACTTATTATCCAGAAGTACAATATAATACGTGTTATCACGCAGCTCTAACAAGTTTGGGATAACAACACTGGTCATTACCTTATTTAATGCGTATGTAACAACAAACTAAGATTCTTAAGTTGCTTGCGTTTATTTTTATTATTATTTTGGGATACGGCCTTATAATTTTGTCCTATAAGAAATTAAATTAAAATGAAAAGCAGACGAGGTACTGTGTATAGCAATACAACTTTCTAACACTAATGCAAGTTTCCTAATTTCATTAAGATTGAAAATCTCTTAGTATTATAGTTTTGAAATCGCGTCAATTGTTGTCATATGACCCAATAGGTTATTCAAGCAGTGTTCTTTTTTTCAGTGATTTCTGTGGATGCAAACGAAAAAGAAAACATACACGGAAGCCATTACTTTACTACAACTATAATCAGGGGCTGTTGTGCATCGTGTTTTAGGTCAAAACTGCCTAAGCTGAAACTCTCCTAAAAAAGAATTATTCCTCAAGCTTTTATTTTATGTTTGCTTTCGGTAGTAGAGATCCCACTCACTGAGCAACTTCTTGAAAACTTCGTATAATTTTGCAGTGGCCACAGGGTCTTTCCTCTTGAACAAATTCTCAGCAACCCCAATTCGCTTCATATCTGATTTCCTTTTGAAGACACTTTTCCAACTGCATGACTAGTGTTTTAATCTTTTGTGCTATATCATTATTCAATATATTTTCATTTACTAAAATATTTACTTACCTTACTTACTTATTTCATAATTTGATATTCTTTCATTATTGGGTTTTTCTAATTTTCTATATAAGCTCTAAATGTATTTCCCTTTTTTACAAATTAAGATAGTGAATGTAATATAGGAAGTAAATTTCTTCCATGACATAATGAAGGCAACATCACTTTATATTTATATAAAAACCAATAGTCACCGAGGCACTGGTTGAACGAAAGTAGATTTAAACTTGGAAATTTTCTCAAAGACTATAGTTGTTACAGTACAAATTGATGTATGGTCAAACATTATGTTTTAAGGGTTGTGGTGGCCTATTGGAAACGTCCCTTCCGGGTGATTGCTGGCAAGGGTTCGAGTCCCGGTCAAGCTCGATAGTTTCCTGTAGTGCCTCGCCTAGGATTGGGGGTTCGGGGAGCCTATAGATCTACCTGCTGTTATCAACAGCCCTTGCCGAGCTCTCCTTGGTCCTAGCATGGGTGGAGAGCATACTTGGGAGCTGATCATATGTATATATGGTCAGTCTCTAGATCTAGGGGATTGTCACTGTCCGTTGCCTCTGCCATTCATGAATGACCTGTCATTTGTATAAGCATTCATGAGGTAGTGATTAATCTCAATTTACTCGTTTAGATTTGACTTTTTCCTAAAAACATTAAATACGGGAAGCTCAAAGCTTTTCTAGTTCCAAGGTATTACTGGAAATGGTCACTTTTTTTAAAAATTTGTTTTCTACGCTTTTATAGACAGGAATATGTTCAGACTATAATTTACAGTATGTACGTTTATATTAGTTACATATAGTGGGATTTATACTTTAAGTTAACTTATGCACACGTTACGGATGAATACTCATGCACTTACATATGTAACGGATTTTGAGCAAAGCGAAAAGTCTGTTTTTGGGTGAGATAGCCATGTCGTCCTGATGGAAGGTTCCTTTAGATAGCTTTCTAAGGGATATTTGCTTCAGTGATACTCCCAGAGAATTAACCATAGGTCTCCAGAATTCTAACTCCTGGCACGAGTATCCTTAATATATCTTTAAGGATATTGCATAGTATCAGGGGACGTATTTTTTGATACGACACATAGCAATCTTCACCCCTAATAGATTTAACTCTTTGAGGGGGAAGAGTGGCGAACGAAAGGGGATCCGTTATCAAGGTACCCGGTTGACCTCCTCTCCGTACTACTACGGCCCATCATTCCTGGTTGCATTTAAGCAGGAATAGCCACAGATAGAGTAGTTTTGGGTGGGGTCATTTAAGAAGAAGGGTGGGTCCATAAGGACGACATGGCTATCTCGCCCAAAAACAGACTTTTCGCTTTGCTCAAAATCCGTTTGATTGGGCTCAGCCATGTCGTCCTGATGGAAGCTTACCAGAGAATTAACTTCAAAGTACTATATCTGTGGGTTTGTTTAAGTGCCTTTACTTTGAATGAGTTCCTTATATGGTCTCCTAGACCCTTATATATGACATTACCATTGTTTGTCATATCCACCAAGCTTGGAACTAGCTTAGGGCTTCCTGTCCCCTGCAGGGAAAATGTCGACTTTGACTATAAGGATTCAAAGTTTTTATTTCCGTAAGGACACAAGGGAAACTTTTTAGGGATTACCTATTTGTACTTTGGAAATAATTACCATCAAGTTGTCTATTTAAGGAAAAAGAAAAAATCTGGAGTCTTTTATTGTTGTACTGAGGATAAAAGAAGATGCAGATACATTTTTTCTTTTTATTTTCATAAGCAAAATAAATTAGTAATGTATCATGAGAAGGAATCTAACCTTGCACATATAAACATCATGGTTATATATATTTCTGATCTGTAAGGGAAGAATATACATATATTAATTCATCTTTTAAAAATGCCACTTAATGAATGTGAAGCTAAACTTGTCTAGTTTCACTCAAAAGTTGGATATGCTTCAACACTGTTCAAATGTTCACACGGCAGTGGTGTTGTTGGTTAGATTCTGCACCCTTTATAGAACAGTCTATTAATCACCATGGTGATTTTCACTAGAAGGTATTACCACTAGAAGGTGTTACACCTGTTCACCCGTATGTTGAGTCCCAAAACAGCACTAGAAGACAAGTTTTATGACACTACCTGCCACCACCACAAAGTGTTTTATCTTTTGCACTTGCTTTGCATAATGTTTATAGAAGACTCTGGATGATTTCCACCCTGTATATGAGCGGAGCCTCTCAAAGTCTATGTGTTGAAAGAAATTCAACGAAGAAGTAACTTTCCTTGGATCGTGACCCGCGGGTGTGCTGTCAGGATCCGCTCTACAAATAAAGTATGTGAGTTTCGCCCTCAGTTGTTTTAGAGATAAATTTGATCCTGAGGTTTCGCCTCGGAAGAGCTGTCCCTCCTTGAAGTCTGAAGTTCTTCGAAGATAGACCTTGAGTCTCTCTACTGGGCATAGAGAGGTATCTTTCTTGGCATCTTTCTTGAGAGGGCAGATTCTCCAAGGACCCCACCTTTTGGTGGGCAGCTCGTTTTTGGCGAGAAAGGTAGGATCAGGGAAGAGATTAGTTCTCCTGTTTCCAAGAACTGAATATAGCCTTCATTTCTGGATAAGGCTACTATTTCACTAACTTTAGCCCCTGAGGCTATAGCAAACAGAAATATCACTTTTTGTGTTAGATCCTTTAGGGTGCAATCCTCATTGTTCATATTCGAAGCATAGTGCAAGACTTTGTTTAATGACCATGTTATGGGTTTTGGAGGGGTTGCTGGTTTGAGTCTAGCGCATGCTTTTGGTATCTTATTGAAGATTTCACCTGAAAGGTCCACCTGAAAGGCGTACAGAAGAGGTCTAGTCAAAGCCAATGTACATGCAGTTATTGTGGTGGAAGCAAGGCCTTGTTCGTGTAGGTGGATGAAGAAGGAGAGGCAGAAATCTAGTGATATTTCTGTCGGTTTCCTTGCTTTCACAAAGGAAACCCACTTCTTCCAAGACGATTCATATAGTCTCCTAATTGAACTTAACTTGTATTCTTTGATGAAGTCGATCTTGTCCTTTGAGATCCTGAACCTTTTCTTGGCTGCTAGGGCGAGAAAATCATGAGATGTAGGTTGTTGGTTCTCAAGGATGAAGTGTAAACAGTCGACTTCTGAACCAGTTGGAATAGAACTGGGTTTGGCAGAGGAAGCAGCTTCAGTTTCAATTCTAGAACTAGAAGGAACCAATTGCTTCTGGGCCATTTGGGGGCCACTACTGCAGCTGTTCCTCTGAAGGATCTTAGTTTGTCGAGGACTTTTAGCAGGAGATTGGTTGGTGGGATCAGGTAGATTCGATTCTATCTGTTCCAGTCGAGAGACATGGCGTCTATCAATTCTGCTTGAGGGTCCTCGTAAGGGGCTACATAACGAGTAGTTTCTTGTTGTCGCTCGTTGCGAAGAGGTTGATCTGCAGTTCTGGGACTTTTTCTAAGATGAAGGAGAATGAGTCTCATCTAGGGACCATTCTGTCTCCATCGGCTTTTGTCTGGATAGAGCATCCGCCATCACATTGCGGAACCCTTGCAGGTGAAGTGCTGATAAGTGCCATCTTCTCTTCCTTGCCTGGTAGAAGATGGCTAGCATCACGTGATTGATGTGAGGTGATCTCGAGCCTTGTCGATTAAGACATCTTATTATCACTTCGTTGTCCAAGACCAGTCTGATGTGGACTGACCTGCGAGGGGATAGTTTCTTCAACGTTAGGAAGACTGTCATAGCTTCCAAGATGTTGATGTGAAAGATTCTGAACTGGTGCGACCAATTCCCCTGCACTTTCTTTTCTTGCGAATGGCCTCCCCATCCTTCCAGGGAGGCGTCTGTGTGTATTACTAACTGATGGTTGAGGTGGTTGTAAGGGAATTGTTCGTGATAGGCTCTTGGCTGTTGACCATGGCCTTAATAGCGTGCGCAATCGGGTCGGTGTCAACCTTTGTTGATCTCTTCGAGCGTTTGATGCGTATCTTCTCCAGACTCCTGACGCATCCTTTAACTGTGCTTTTAGAACTGGGTCTGTCAATGGAATGGAGAGATGGTGTGACTGTAAATTCCAATCGATTCCTAACTATTGAAACTTCTGAGCTGGAGAAAGGCGAGACTTCTTGCGGTTGATCTTGAAGCCTAGGTGCTCCAGGAACTGGATCACCTTTCCGGCTGCTTGTAGACAAGTCGTCTTGGATGCTGCCCACACCAGCCAATCGTCCAGGTATGCTACTACCTGAACTCCTTCTGAGCGTAGTTGTTGGACGATTGTATCCGCAAGTTTTGTGAATATCCTGGGAGCTCTGTTCAGCCCAAAGGGCATGGCTCTGACGACATACTTTGTTTTCTGTATCCTGAATCCTAGGTAGGAGGAGAGGGGACGACTGACTGGTAGGTGCCAGTAAGCATCTGCCAGGTCTATTGAGACTGTGTACGCCCCTTTTGGTAAAAGGGTCCTTATGTGTTGTAAGGTAAGCATCCGGAACTTGTTCTCGATGAACTTGTTGAGTGGAGACAAGTCTAGAATGACTCTGAGTTTGTCCGAGTCTTTCTTGGGAACACAGAACAGCCTTCCCTGGAATCTGATGGATTTCACTTTCCTTATTACCTTCTTGTTCAAGAGTTCTGATGTATATTCTTCCAACAAGGGGGTGGAGTGTTGGAAGAATTCTGGAAAAGGGGGTGGAATTTTGTTCCATTTCCAGCCGAGTTCATTCGTGATTAGGCTTTGGGCCCAGGGATCGAAGGTCCAACGATCCCGAAAGTGGAAGAGTCATCCTCCTACCTAGAACCTCTCATTGCTTAGAGGTTCCTGAGAACTTGCTTCCATGACTGCGTCCTCCTCTACCCCTTGAGGGGTTTCTTGAGGAGCCTCTTTTTGAGGCTCTACCTATGTAGGGTCGAAAGGTAGTCGTGTGCCTCTCAAAACCTGGGCTGAAAACCGGTGATTGGGCCCCTAGCTGCTGAAAGACCATCTGGAAGGTGAGTTTACAGCTGGGTTACCATTTGAGGCACTGGGGCCATGGTCACGGTCGGAAGTTGTGTAGGTCTACGTGGTTTCTTTGCCTTCTTGTTCTTAGGTGGGGGACCACTGTCTGAAGATGATTTCCTCTTAGAAGACATGCCCCACTTTTGGAGAAGGTTCCTATTCTCTGTGGTGGCTTTGGCAATAACTTCTTGAACCACGTCTTGTGGGAAAAGGTCTTTGCCCCAGATATATGATGTGACCAGCTTCCTTGGTTCGTGTTTCACCATTGCTGTGGCAAACACATGCTCTCTACAGGTCCTCCTTGACCTGACGAAGGCATGTAAGTCCTTCACAAGGGTACCCATGTGGGACTTAGTTAAGACCATGCACATGTCTGGGGTATTGGTTAGGCCTGCACACATTTCCAGGCAGTTCTAATGAGACAGAGAAGCGGCAAGTCTCTCTTTTGTCTCTTGTTTCCTTCTCAAAAGATGTTCTGGCAACTTTGTAAGGTTCTCGTTGAACTGCTGGCCTGCGATCTTTGGATCCAACTTAGAGACTGAGAAGGTTAGATGTACCTCTTTCCACTTCTCCTTGTAGGTAGGCATGGCTAGAGATAATGGTTTGCATTCCTCTAGGACTGGGCACGGTTTGCCCTCATCGACTGCTCTCATGACACAGTCAAGGGCTTTCTCCGAAAAGGGGAAAGCTCTGGAGGAAGGAACAATTAAGGTTGGGTGCTTCTTACTCAATGCCAAGACTTTAGAGTTGGTATATCCGGCTCCTTTCAGGGTCTTGGTTAGGATAGCCTGTGCCTTGTCATGCTTGAAGACAATGGCTTCCTTAGGTACCGTCTCCTCGCGGGATGCTGGTTCATCCCGCAGAGTCTCGTAACAATCTGGGTATGCTGAAAAGCTGGGCCAGAATTGGAGATCTTCCAGGGGTTTGGCCCCCAACATCTCGGAGATATAAAGCTTCCCATTCATCATGGGCATGTGCTCCGTATACCTCCAGGGGTTGGTTTTCGAGCAGTGAGGGAGGTCAGATATTCTAAGGGGCTTAGAAAAGCCCCTGGAAGTGCCAGAGCGTTTCCCTTCCCTTACCTCTCTCTTTGTCTCTTTGAGATCTTGCTTTATCTCCTGATGTTCCTTCCGGAACACTGCTGACATCAGCTAGATCGACTCTAGGAGCACTTTGCTCCTGCCGACCTGCACATCTGGTTGGGGAGTTGGGGCTGAAGAGGTTGACGCAACGGTTGATATGCTGTCACAGTGAACTGAGGGTCGTCAGTCACCGTCGAAACGGATCCTTCTTCTTCCGTAGGTGGTTGAACCACTTCTTCTTCAGGGCCTTCTTGCAGTAGGTCCTGTTCGGTGTCGGTGGACACCTCCGACATCCGTTCTTGGTGGATGTCCATGCCTTCCAGTGCCTTGTTGATGTCTGCGTCCACTGTCAGTTGGATGAAGGGAGGCTAGATATGTACCTTGGGCACAACCGCGCTGGATTGAGCCTTAGGGAACAGAAGGCACCTTAAAGATTCGTTAGGTAGGTAAGGTCCTGGAGAGTTCTTCTGGAACCCTCTTACCCACCTTCGAAGGGTTTCCCTTGCTGTATCCCTTGACTCCGTTGTGTCAGGGATCTCTTCCCCGAAGCCGTCGGTCACCAAGGTCGAGCAGTTGGAACAACCCTTCGGGTCCCAGTACCTCAGGGATCCAGATACGATGCAGCAGGGGGCATGAGGCCTGCACATCGTATGCCCACAAAAGTCTTTACTCTTGTGGTTGCAGAATACGACTGCACACTTCACCATTGGCTCCTCCTGTAAGGAAAGAAAGGTGAAATGAGTATTCAGTTGTTTATATCATTGATATAAATACATTCTTATCAATAGTAATACTATTATATTTAATAGCTTAGGATAGTAAGCTAGAAAGGAAATAGGAAAGACACATATCTGTTTCCTCTCCCAGGCAATTGGTGAGACCTCCGTCAATATTTATATTTAAATTCCTTACAAGAGAAAAAAATACAGGGTGGAATAACTCCCGTACGTAGAGCAAGAGTTAGTGCATTTTTACATTAACTTCTCTACCTGTAGAATATTAATACTGAACAGTGTTTCATAAGTGTCCCAATAATCAAAGGATTCATCAGGGTGTTGAGGGAATACTTCGACCTCAGCATGTTATTTGGTCCCAACAATAGACTGTGAAATGATACACAGAATATGTTAGAAATACTTGTACTATTCTATTGTTGTATACTGTAGTTTTACCAACTACTTTATTGTTGTATACTGTAGTTTTACCAACTACTGTATTGTTGTATACTGTAGTTTTACCAAGTACTGTATTGTTATATACTGTAGTTTTCCAACTACTGTATTGTTGTATACTGTAGTTTTACCGGTATACTACTGGGGTTAGACTAGTGCCTGGTGGCACTAAATGATAGAGAGAGAGAAAGAATGGAAAGCAGGATTTCCTATTATTATGGTTTAGCACAATAATTGGAAGTGTAGGAGTGCTACTGCCGCCTACTGTCTCCTTGCCAGAATGAGAGTTCTAATTGGAAAGGAGGGAATGCATCTGATTCTAGCTTTCATCCAGCCACAACTTTTGCCGCCAGCTGTACTGCCGGTTGCAAGGTCTGTAGATGGCAGTCCAAGAGAGGACTGAAGAGTTCTCAACAGTATAATAGGTTCCCACCGGCAGCCGTCAGGGCCGGCTCAGTCTTTCCCCTCGGGGCATTCGCTTCCGGTGAAGGAAGGACATAAGGAGGAGTTGGCCAAGACGGCAACCTAACCGCCGCTGGTAGGGTCTCGGCCGGCAACTTAGTCAACCCAGCAAGCTGGAATGATTGCCAAAATAACCTCGAAAGAATGTTGTGACGGCTAGGCCGACACTAAAGGACAGATCGGGGAGGGAAAAGGGTCTTATAGTTTGCATGGGAGAAAGGCGGCGGCAGGTATGCCGCCTACTTTCGGCTGTAAACTAAGGAAGCTTGGCTTCCTGTACCAAACGCCGTCGTGGACGGCAGAGGAACGAAGATTACCCTGTCAGCGACATTGTCGGCTATAAGACGTGTCTTATAGTTTACAGGGGAGAAAGGTGGCGGCAGGTATGCTGCCTACTTTCGGCTGTAAACTAAGGAAGCATAGCTTCCTATGCCGACAACGTCAAGGGCGGCAGAGGAACAAAGATTCCCCTGTTGGCGACATTGTCGGTTACAAGGCAATACATCCTGAGTTACTGACATACTTCGAAGCCGGGATACTCGGCGGCAAAGAAGGTAGACAGTAAAAACTATCTAAGTCAAGCCGGAGTTTACTACTCGGGGGCGATGACGAAAGATGGGGTTGCCGCTTGTAATGGTGGCGCTCAGTGGGGAGAAAGGGTTCAGCCTTTTTTCTCTAGAGGAGGAAAGTATCGAATTATACCCATAAATTCTAGGGGATGTATATCCCCGACCGAATTAATAGGAAACGATACAAAGAGGTTAAACAATGGGATTTACTTTACTAATGTATACAAAACGGGTTAGGCTAGCCTAATTCTGGTGGGGACCGCAGCTACGATTAGTAACGCTGGGGTGCCCGTCGTATACGAAAGTAACGTTACGTGTCGGAAGAGGAAATATTATAATGTATGCAATTTTCACTAGTATAATTTGCCTAACTAGCTAAAAAGTTTCTTTTTAGCTAAATACCGGGAGTGTCGCACTACTGACTAAATAAAATACATATATGGCGTGCGACAGCGGTCTCAAAATGGGTGCCTCTGGAGTCGGCTGCGGTCCACTAAACACCCTTAAATTATAAGAATTTAATTGTGAGAAGGGTGCCTTAAAATTATACACAGGAAAGATGAAATACTCAACTTTCCAGAGAATGAAGATGCTGGAAATTGCATGATAATATTTCAAGAAACAGTAACAACACCGAGAGAAACATGGGAGCGCACTTAGCTTAAATGCTACAGTTCAAAGGAATGATGGGCCATAGTAGTACAGAGAGGAGGTCCACCGGGTACCTTGATAACGGCTCCCCTTTCGTTTGCCACTCTTCCCCCTCAAAGAGTTAAATCTACTCGGGGTGAAGATTGCTATGTGTCGTATCAAAAAATACGTCCCCTGATATTATGCGATATCCTAAAAGATATATTAAGGATACTCGCACCAGGAGTTAGAATTCTGGAGACCTATGGTTAATTCTCTGGGAGTATCACTGTAAGAAATATCCCTTAGAAAGGTACCTAAAGGAACCTTACATCAGGACGACATGGCTTAGCCCAAATATATATATATATATATATATATATATATATATATATATATATATATATATATATATATATATGTATATATATATATATATGTATATATATATACATACATATAAATATATATGTATATATATATACATACATACATATATATATATATATATATATATATATATATATGCATATATATATATATATATAGATGCATATATACATATAGATGCATATATATATATAGATGCATATATATATATATATATATATATATATATATATATATATGCATATATATATATGCATATATATAGATATATATATATATATATGTATATATATATATATATATATATATATATATATATATATATATATATATATATATATATATATATATGCATATATATATATATATATATATATATATATATATATATATATATATATAGCATATATATATATGCATATATATATATGTATATATATGATATATATAATATACCCATGTTCTGATATCTCATTATCCGTCGACATGGAACATATTTGGTGTCAGGTGTAAAAATCCGTCTTTTTGTGTATGCTGTGAGCGAAGTTGTTCCTTAAGATGGTAAAATGAAAGTTCAAGATGCCTAGATATGCGAGAACTAACATAGCATACACTACTGCAGCGGGAGATGAAAACGAAGGAGCAGTTGGTTATAGTGATGTCGATGAAGAATATAGATGAGAACAACGAATGTAGGACTTAGAAAATAGGTTAGATAACCTAGCCGAGTTAATAAAGAGGTTATTAGTTGAACGAGAAGAGGAGGGGCATGCAACCACAGTATATCAGACGTACATAAACGAATTTGAAACGCAAACAAGTGAAAGCACACATGCACAGCCGAGTGAAGATACGGTAAAACGTCGTAGTTCGAAAATAGCCAGAACTCCAGGCAAGTGTTGGGCCTTTTGATGATCAACAGCCTAATGAAGAGTTTCAATCGAACGAAGTGTTTTTAAGACTTTGAAGTAGCACCATATGGGTGGTCAGAAAGAGAAAAAGCAATTCAAGTAATTAGGTTGCTGAAAGATGCTCCAGCAATGGAGGTAACGTGTTGGTCACAAGACAGTTTAAGAAGTTATACTGAAATAAAATGACACTTAATTGAGAAATAGACCTTACCCGATGCGTGAAAAGGGGACATGAAAGAAAATTACAAACTCAAAATTCGAAAGGGTGAATCATTTCACAATTTTGAAGCTCTTATTTTTCGAGATTGTGATTCGTTTGCTACACGGAGTTCCAATCTTCCAGAAGGTGATAAAAAAACAATTACCCGTAAACATATTCACAGATTAGTAAACCTGTATTTATGTGGTTATTTGTTCGATGACAATGGCTCGTTAGCAGACGTAGTGATGGTGATATAAAACATTCTAGACATTATTCTAGAAGAAAAAATGACTGAGAATAACTGCCCCGATTCCAAAAAGGTGACAGCCATGAGATGCACTCACCAATCCCCAAACCAGGAGAGGGGAGAACGTAGTCAGCAGGTGAGAAGAGTTTTCAGATGTTGGCAGTGTGGGGAAGAGGGGCACCAATGAGTGGAGTACCCCACTCAAAGACCCTCTCCCCACCCTGTTACACTTGCCAGGCCTACAGTCATCTATATCGTGAGTGCCCAGCAAAAACTGCTGAGGGCATACGGGCTGTGGTGCATGCACACCACCCCTCCGCCCAATATCCGAGGAAAAGGAAACAGAGGACGGGGGAGACAAAGGAGATCGATGCCCCCCGCATGACAGCAGAAGCAATCGAGCGGGCAGTGGTGCCCCTAACGGTATCCCCGACTTTACCCCCGCAGCATTAGGGACTGGAGCAGGGGGCAGCAGTTTTGCAAGTGACGTCGTTGGCACGTGCCCCAAATACCCTGATGGGCAGCTCGAAATGTTAGCAGTCAAGATTGACCTACCAGATGAAGCTATTCGAGCACTGATCGACACAGGAGCCAGCGTTTCGTTTATTGTAAAAGGAAACTCATCAAGCCCACAACAGTCAGCGGCATCCATCATCCTCGACATGCCAGGAGGAAATAAACTACAGGGAAGACATACAACGATCATCAACTTTAAGTTGGGATCTGTGAAGTTATACATGATTTTTTTGTCTTGCCTACCTTGGGAATTCCAGGAATCGAGGCTATACTTGGTTTGGATTTTATAATGAGTAATCAAATATACATTTGCGTGGAAAAAGATAGAATAACAGTAAAAGCAGGAGGGTGAATTTTGCCTATAGAAAGTCGTGAGAGAGTAAGTGGTTGTGTGAGAAAGGAGAGAGAGTTAAGTAAGGTAACAACTGTAGCTGAAAGAGGAGAAGTATGGCCTCCCCAGACACTTACGAGCATATCATTGACCCCGTGTCAGCCTCTCCCGGAGGGAACCAAGGTCGTAGTGAAACCCCATGACAAATGGGCACACACAGTTTTAGAGGGCTTGTCAGGAATAAAAGAGAACAGAGCGGACATTACGATAGTTAATTTGTCAAATGAAAGAGTTGTGTTAGGAAGTGATTCTGTGTGTGAATTGGAGTTATGTGAAATTGCTAATAATGGGATCTTGGGAGCCAAAATTCCAGCCTGCACTCAGAACTTGATTATGCAAGCGCGAAAACTATGTGCGCCAGAATATCAACCTGTAGTTAGTAACATTGTTAATAATTATTCTGATGTAATTGCGATTTGGAGACGAGCCACCTGGGAGGATTGATAGATTTTCCTTTAGCATTGAAACTGGGCAGGCGGAGCTGATTATGTCAAGGCTTTATAAGGTACCCATTCATTTCCAGGTAGAGATAGAAAGGGAAATTAGTAAATTAAGGGAACAAGTAATTATCGAGGAGAGCAAATCCCCCTGGGCTTCTCCAATGGTACCTGTTGGGAAAAGGGATGCCTCGGTAAGATTATGTGTTGATTATGTGAAGTTGAATGCAGTCACTAAGGATAATGCATTTCCATTGCCCTCGATCGAAGAATTACTTGTTAAGGTACGGGATAGTAAATATTTCACAACTATCAATTAAAAATCTGGATACTATCAAATACCCATTCAGGAATACCGTAAATGTAAAACGGCATTTATAGCCAATGATCAACTGTTTCAGTTTAATTTTCTTCCTTTCTGTGTTAAAAAGGCTCCAAGTCATCTTTCAAGAGTAAT
Source organism: Palaemon carinicauda (assembly GCF_036898095.1). NCBI lineage: Eukaryota > Metazoa > Arthropoda > Malacostraca > Decapoda > Palaemonidae > Palaemon > Palaemon carinicauda. The sequence continues at coordinate 212,285,589 of NC_090725.1, read as the reverse complement.
GATGGCGGTTTTGTTTTCCTTAATTAGCCATAATGTTGTTGTCTATTTAGATGATATCATAATTACGGGGAAAACGGCCGAAGAACATAACAATATTTTTAAAGTTTTAGAAGCATTGCAACGCAATGGTATGAAAATAAATTTGTCAAAGTGCAAATTTTTCCGTGAACAGGTCGAACTTTTAGGTCATATAAACACCCCAGAAGGTAAACAACCCTGCCCCAGTAAAGTAGAAGCTATTACAGATTTCCCCAGGCCAAGCACCCCTAAGGAAGTAGCTGGGTTCCTTGTACTCAATGGGTATTACCGTAAATTCATGGGAGGTTTTGGAGAGATAGCGAGACCCTTAGATGCTTTAAAGAAACAAAAAGTAATAAATTGGGGAGTGGAAGAAGAAAGAGCCTTTAATCATTTGAAAGCTGCCTTAACTAGAAATGACTTACTCGCATATCCTAGATTTGATCACCCGTTTTTAGTGACAAACGATGCGAGTAGCGTAGCTGTTAGTGGCGTAATTTCTCAACGAGATGAAAAATGTAAAGAGCCACCCATTGGTTTTGCTTCTAGGACATTAAAAGGGGCGGAAAAGAATTATAGTACATTTGATGTAGAGACATTGGCTATTCCTTGAATTCTAGAGAGGCTCCGGTTCTTTTTATTAGGTCAGCCGATTGAGTTGGAAAGTGATCATCTCCCCTTACGTGATTTATTTTACCAAGGTGAAGTCACGTCTAGACAAGCGAGATGGATTGAAAGATTGCTAGAGTTTAGCATAAAGGGGTTTGACCACATAGAAGGTAAAGCTAACAAGGTAGCTGATACCCTCTCTAGAGGTGCAGTAACAGGAGCAACAACTCGGGCACAAAAGAGGAATGAAGAACGAAACCAAAATATTGAAGGCCCCCATCAAAATAGAAAATGGGATGTGAATTCACTTGAGGAGCATTCAGAAAAGACGATCCGAGAGAGAGAGAGAGAGAGAGAGAGAGAGAGAGAGAGAGAGAGAGAGAGAGAGAGAGAGTAAAGATGAATGTTTGTGGGTGGCTGAGGACATGACCAGGGGTGTCCGGAATGAGTGCCCTGATTTTGCAGGTGTGATTGAATTGGGAGGCTGGGACATAAAGGAAGTCCGAGAAGTACAGAAAAAAGAGGAATGGATGGAAAGAGTGCAGCAGTGATTAAAGAGGAATCAGAGAGTTATCCATCATTTCTGGATGTGCCTCGTGAGAATTTTTTAAAGAGAATAATATCTTATATTGTGCTTACGAGAAGAGGGGAGGGGAATTTTGTGCATGGGTAGTTTTTCCTCCCTCTTTAATTAATTGAGCCATCCACATTGTACATGCAAGTCCGTATGCAGGGCATTTAGGGATTGAATGAACATTAAGGAGTGCATGAGAATACTTCTTTTGGTTAGGAATAAAAACATCTATAGAAAATTATATAGAATGTTGTCATGCTTGTAACTGTTTCAAAGAACATAAAAACATTGTACCTGAAGCCAGAAAGTGGCCTGTGATTCCTATTAAACTTTATAGAGTGCATATGGATGTGGTAGGATCATTTCTTACTGGTCTAACACAACATAAGTATATATGTGTATTTGTGGATGCGTTTACTAGTTACACTCATTCTTATGCAATGTTGGATAAATTAGCAAATTCATTAGCCCATGGGCTGTTCTCATTCATCACTAGGTTTGGTTGCCCAAAAATTTTGATAAGTGATAATGGTCTCGAGTTCATAAATAAGGTGGTGAAATTGTTCACGGACTTGATAAAAATTGAACAATTTTCTGTGACCGCATATAGGCCTTCAGGTAATGGCTTAGTGTAATCGCATAATAGGGAAGTAGTGCGAATTTTACGTTACTCAGTGGCTGATGACCCCCTTCATTGGCCCGCTATGCTCCCTACAGCTGAGCTAGCTTTGAACATTGCATATAACGCTTCCCTCAGGGACACGCCTTTCTTTTTATTGTATGGACAGGATCCTGTGTTACCACATACTGTCCTGATTAATTCGCAATAGTTACCAAATTATTCAGTTGTGCAATAACGTGTCTACTAAATCTCTTAAGGAGATTAATGAACACCACTGAAAGGTTTTTGAAAAGAGCTAATGGAAAACACAGCTCAAAGTATGATATTCTGTTCAAAACTGCACCGGTAAAAGTATTTGTGGGCCATTGTGTGTATTTGAAACGATTGCAACCTAGGAAACACAAACTAGAGCCAGTGTATTTAGGTCCATTAAATCTAACACAGTATTGATGCAAAGGATTATTAACGGCGCAGTGTCTGAACATCATCAGGCACACATACTGTACATGTCGTGCTGGAAGAGGTAGTTTTCAAAAGTGTCAATCAGAGTGTACCTCCTTACCCGGCATACCCGACATTTCTCGAGTTGATGAGTAGGAATTTTTTCTTTGCTGTTGTTTTTTTTTCTTTTTTTTTTTTGTTTAAACAGACCTTATTTCTTCTTTTGACGTATTCTAAATAAACTTGATAATAACAATGTGTTTTTATGTTGGTGCTTAATGTATAAGTAAAGTGTTTTTTGCCGAGTGTAGCAATACGTATGACATACTGCTGATTGAACCTATAAACAAACAGAGAGAGGTTAAATAGGTCAGGTGTGATACGTCAGGCGGATGCTGTATTGTTGATATGTTTATATAATTCCTGGTTGCTGGGACCGGGCAGTTTCCGAAGGGCAAGAGGCTATGGGATTAAAGTTCTGCCTCGAGGAAAGGTAGTGTTAGAGAATGTGTAGATGTGAATACCTTATACTTGAGAGTTATAAGAGAAAGGTGAGAAGCTGAATGATTTTCTCGGGAAAACGGCTAGTGGCCACTGATTTATAGTTACAAGTGCAAGTGTAGTAGTGATTTTGAAAATGGCGAAATGGTGGTGGTGAGTTGTGGTGCGAAATTATGCCGTACACCCAGACAAGTAAAATCGAGGGATGAAGGAATGTCTATACCTAGCCCTATCCCGCCCAAACGGCCCGTATTGCCTTCAACCAGAGGGAGGTTATTGATGAGGTTGTGTAATACTGATATTGATATGATTTTTTTTTTCACTTTGGGTATTCTGTATTTCAGTTGTAGAGGTCATAAGAAGTGAGTGGAATTATTCTATATTATATTGTGTACACTTTTACATGGAATATTTAATTTTTTTAAATTTTTTTTGTGGAAGATGTTTATTTTTTGGGGTGATTTTTATATACAGTATACATTTATGTTGCATATCTGTCTAGTACATGACATGCCTTATTCCGGGTCGGAGTGTTCTCCATATATCATAGATTAGAGAGGGCGAGTGCGTACCTCCTCCCGGAATAAGGAGTTTTTGGCGGGGGGGGGGGGGGGGGTCCTAATTCTTGTATGCAAAATATGTAGAAGTATGTGTTTTATACAGTGAGATTAATGACCTTTTTAAGAGTACTATGACTATCATAAATTGTTGTGCGGGATCATTAAACTCTGTTATAAGTCCGTGTCTTAAGTGTGATAAAGTGACGTGTGGTAAACCTATTGGTGACTATAATTCCATCACAGTGAAGATTTCTACCAAATCTAACAATTCAGCATATTGACAGAGCAACATTGCATTTACTTGCCGAGGGGTAAGCAGTATCTCTCAACCGATCATAAGAACAAGTAGGTACTCGTCTTAGAGTATTGGGCTGTGTGAAGTGTATTTACAAACTTTCTTGTGATAAAGTGAAAAAACCCATGTTCCGATATCTTATTATCCGTTGACATGGGACATATATACAGCATATATATATATATATATATATATATATATATATATATATATATATATATATATATACATACATACGTATATATATATATATATATATATATATACACATATATATACATACACATATATATACATAAATATTCATACATACGTGTATATATACCCAGTATATATATACAGTATATATATATTTGTATATATATATATATATATATATATATATATATATATATATATATATATATTTCCGGTGACACTTAGCGACAAGTCTTATAATCACTGGTCTCTTCCCGTTCATCGGGTAGGGAGAGAGAGTAGCCATACCCTGTTGCGAGGGATTGTAGTTAGGAAAGGGAGAGGGGCGGTAAGAGTTGAATCTGTGTGCACATGTGTGTCCGTGTTTGTGCATATCTATCTTAAATATTTAGTCGATATTTTTGACGGGTCATGTTCACTAATATATATATATACATATATACACACACACACACATATATATATATATATATATATATATATATATATATATATATATATATATATATATATATATTATATGTATATATATGTATGTATATATATATATATATATATATATATATATATATATATATATATATATATATATATATATGAGAGTTGAAATTTTACAAATTCATTTAAAAAAAATAAAAATTAGTGAAAAAAATAAAAGGGAAATGTATAAACATATAAAGTGTGTTCGGCTGTCTTTCGTTATTATCTTATACATCAATTTTTACTTTTCTCTCTCTCTTTTTCTTATAAATGCATGTTTATGTGCATACAGAGTAAGACAGAGGCGGGCTTATAATCCTCTTTTAATTGGTTTAAACATGGTTGGAAATTGAAGAAGCCAAAATAAAGCAAATTAGGAAACTCATTCTGTTAAAAAGTTTTGCATTGCGTTCTAGAGAGAGAGAGAGAGAGAGAGAGAGAGAGAGAGAGAGAGAGAGAGAGAGAGAGAGAGAGAGAGACAGAGAGAGAGAGAGAGAGAGAATATTCCTCTATTTGCTTTACTTCTCAAACTTATGCTCATTGCTGTTGACGCTATTGCATGAGTAAGTACGACTTTCAAAATTAGAATTGACGTTCTGATTTTAAAGTTTTCCTCACCCGCTATGACAAGGAACTCCCAATTTTCCAAACTGTTTGAAACTTACTTTAGTTTCCCCTTTATGGGTTGTCTCCCTCCGTTTCCACCTACCTTGTCTCACTGCTTGTCTGTATGCAAACATCTTATCTACTCTTTGTACCTTCACTAGTTCATCCTTTTCCATGCCTCTTTAGAATGAAACAGCAAAAGCTATCTTCAAGTTTGAATACCTGTGTTCGAAGCTCAGACCAGACGGTTGGGGAACAGATGGCTATAATCTTGAAGGTTAAGAAGCTTTTGTACACTTAAGAAGCAAATTACATGATTATTTAATTGTTAGTGGTCCGTTGTTGATCGCAGCTAACAACTAAAGAGAGGAAAGAGGAAGAGATTGTGGGTAGCGTTAGTTAGGAAAATAAAACTTACTTGGGTAACTGAACGTTTTGACATTTCTTGTTCTTTGGTTGACTGCCTCTGCGAAGGGTGATATCTGGCTTCATTCCGGGAAAGTTTAGTGAAATAATGGCGGTATTTTACTTGAAAGGCTGCCTGGTTGTTAATGAGTAAGACAACTTTGCTGTTCTCCCACCCTTATTGAGTAAAATAATGGCTTGTTCTAATTTAGGGCTTTAAAAAATAAGTTTTTATTGGGAACCAAGCTCTTGAATTTAAACTGATCGAAAATGTAATGCAATCATGGAAGAAGTTTCGCCTGAAAATTGATTTTGCTTCTGACAGATTGTTTATTTCCAGCTTTTAAGGTCCAATATTAAGGGGCCAAGTTTCTTGGTATGTTGCGTATAGGCCTATTCTTTACATATTATCATCTGTTCTCATACATGTGACAACACTGAGATTACCAGACAATTTTTCTTCGCTCAAGGGGTTAACTACTGCACTGTTATTGTTCAGTGGCTATTTTCCTCTGTCTAGATAGAAGAGACACTTTATCCATGGTAAGCAGCTCTTTTAGGAGAAGGACAACACAAAATAAAACCATTGGTGTCATAGCCTTTGTACCATGGCCTTCTACTCTCTTATATTAGAATTCTCTTGCTTGAGAGTATACTGGGTTACATTATTGTATCTTATTTCTTTTCTTCTTGTTTTTGGAGTTCTTATTGTTTTTATATGAATTTATTTTAATCCTACTGTTTTATGTAATTATTAATTACTTCTCTTGTAGCTTATTCATTTCCTTATTTCTTTCCCTCACTGGGCTATTTTTCCTGTTGGAGCCCTTGGTCTCATAGCATCTAGCTTTTCCAATCAGAGTTGTAGCTTAGCATGTAATAATAATGATAATAATAATAATAATAATATTGATGATAATAATAATCATTTAATATTAGTATTGATATTAATAGTCATAATATTAATAATAATAATTAATATTATTAATGATAATATTGATATTTTTATTATTATTAATATTAATGTTGATATTGATACTAATATTATTAATTAATATTATGATTAATAATATTATTATTAATATTAATGATATTATCATTAATAATATGAATATTAACATTAAATATGAATAATATAATATTAATGATATTCATAATAATATCAATAATAATAATAATAATAGTAATGATAATGATAATGATATTGATATTTATAATATTATTATTATTAACAGTATCAATATTATTATTAATATTGATATTGATAGCATTAAAATCTATAATGATAATAATATTAATGTGATTAATATTAATGATAATATTAATAATGATAATAATTATGATATTGATATTAATGTTAATATTATTATTAATGTTAATAAAATCAATATTAATAGTATTAATATTGATGATAATAATATTAGTATTAATACTAATAATATTAATATTAGTAATAATAATATTAGTGATGTTAATATTAATAATATTAGTAATATTAATAAAAATACTAATATAAATAATATTATTATTAATAATATTGATATGAATAATTTTATTATTAATAATATTAATGATAACAATATAATCAATAATATGATTATTATTATTATCAATATTAATAATAATAGTAATAATATAAATATTTATGTTATTGATATTGATAAAAATACTATTAATAATTTTAATATTGATATTATTGATATTGATATTGATATAATTTATATTAATAATATTAATATAAATAGTTTTATTATTAATATTATTAATAATATTATTATTAATATTATTAATAATACTATTATTAATGATATTATTGTTAATATTAATATCATTAGTAATATAAATATTGATAAAATTGATATTGATAATATCAATATTAATATTAATATTATTAATATTGTTATTATAAATTTTGATATTAGTAATATTGATAATAATGATAATTAGGGTTAATAATAATTATAATGTTAATATTAATATTATTGTTATAATTTATAGTATTAGTATTAATATTAATTATATTATTATTATTAATAATATTAATTATATTTTATATTAATAATAATATCAATATTTGAAATATTGATATTATTAATATTAATAATTATAATATTTATGATAATGTTAATATTAATATTAAAATTAATATTAATATTATCAATAAGGATAATAATAATAGTAATAATAACAAATAATATTAGAAATAATAATGCTATTAATATTATTAATATCATTATTATCATTATTACTCTTATTAATATTAACATTAATAATATTGATATTGATAATGTTAATATTAATAATATCAATATTAATATTGACAATAATATTTTAATGTTAATATTGATAATAATATTAATAATATTAATATTAATAACATTAATGTGATAACATTGTTATGAATAATATTATTAATATTAATATTAATAATAATAATAATAATAATAATGATAACAATATCAATAATAATAATATTAATATTAATGTCAATATTAATATGAACAATATTGATAATGTTAATATTATTAATAGTTATTTTAATAATAATAATAATAATAATATTAATAATAATAATATTAATAATAATGATAATAGTAATTATAATAATAATGATAATATTAATAATGATTAGGATAATAATAATAATAATAATAATAATAATAATAATAATGTTAATATTGATATTGATATTAGTATTTGTATTTGTATAAATACTGTTATTAATATTAATATTAATAATATGAATATAAATATTAATATTGATATTTGTGTTTTTATTTGTACTAATGTTAATGATAATATTAATATCAATATTAATATTCGTAAATAATAATATTTGTATTTGTATTTGTATTATTTATATTAATAATAATGATAATAATAATAATAATAATATTTTTAATTGTATTTGTATTAATAATTATATCAATAGTAATTATTATACTAATAATTATTTTTGTATTTGTATTAATATTCATATTAGTAATAATGATAATAATATTAATGATAATAATATTAATATTAATATTTGTGTTTGTATTTTTATTTTTAGTTTTATTATAATTTATATTAATAATAATATTAATATTAAAATTAATAATGATAATAATAATAATAATAATAATGATAATAATGATAATAATATCAATATCAATATTAACATTCATATTAATATTATTAGTTATAGTTATAGCTTTCGTCTTAGTTTTAGTTTTAGTTGTAGATACAGTTATAGTTATAGGTATAGTTTTAGTTTAATTTTATATTCATATATATATTTATTTTCATATATATATATATTAATGTTAATATCAATATCTATATTCATATATAAATATATATATATATATATATATATATATATATATATATATATATATTAATATTCAAATTAATATTAGTAATAACATTAATAATATTAATAATATTAATATTATCAGTAATAATATTACTAATAATGTTAATAACAACAACAACAACAATAATAATAATAGTAATAATAATAATAATAATAATGATTATAATAATAATAATAATAATGTTATCGATAATATTAATATTAATATCAATGTTGATAATAATAATAATAATAATAATAATGTTTATTTGTATGTTTGTTTATATTTATATTTATATATATAATTATGTTTGCATATATATTTATATATTGTACATACATAGACCAAGGCACTTCCCTCAATTTTGTGGGGTAGCCGACATCAAACAAATGGAAAAAAAATCGGACCTTTCCTCTCTACGTTCCTCCAAGCCTGACAAGGGACTCAACCGTGTTCGGCTGGTACTGCTCTGGTGCCACAGCCCACTCTACCCCCTTATCCACCATAGGTGAAGCTTCATAATGCTGAATCCCCTACTACTGCTACCTCAGCAATCATCCAAGGCGACCAGAGGAAGCAGCAGGGCCTACTGGAACTGCCTCACAATTGCTCACCATTCATTCCTATTTCTAGCACTCTCTCTTGCCTCTCACACATCTATTCTCCTATCATCCAGAGCTTTCTTCACTCCATCCATCCAACCAATCATTGGCACTCCTCTTGTACTTCTCCCATCAACTGTTGCATTCATCACCTTCTTTAGCAGACAGCCCCTTCCATTCTCTCAACATGGCCAAACCACCTCAACACATTTATATCCACTCTAGTTGCTAACTCATTTCTTACACCCGTTCTCACCCTCACTACTTCGTTCCTAACCCTATCTACTCTAGATACACCAGCCATACTCCTTAGACACTTCTTCTCAAACATATTCAATTTCTCTCTCTCCATCACTTTCATTCCCTACAACTCCGATCCATACATCACAGTTTGTACAATCACTTTAATACAACTTTCTTTACATTCATGCCCAACCCTCTATTCTTTACCACTCCCTTCACTGCCCCCACTGCCCCCAACACTTTGCATCCTTCATTCACTCTCTGACGTACATCTTCTTCCACTCCACCAATTGCTGCAACAACAGACCCCAAGTACTTAAACGGATCCACCTCCTCAAGTAACTCTCCATTCAACATGACATTCAACCTCGTACCACCTTCCCTTATCGTACATCTCATAAACTTACTTTTACTCACATTAACTTTCAACTTCCTTCTCTCACATACCCCTCCAAATTCTGTCACTAATCGGCCAAGCTTCTCTTCCGCATCTGCAACCAATACGGTATCATCCGCAAACAGCAACTGATTTACCTCCCATTCATGATCATTCTCGTCTGCCAGTTTTAATCCTTGTCCAAGCACTCGAGTTTTCACCTCTCTCACCAGTCCATCAACATACAAGTTAAACATCCATGGCGACATCACACATCCCTGTCTCAGCCCCACTCTCACCGGAAACCAATCGTTCACTTCATTTCCTATCCTAACACACGCTTTACTACCTATGTAGAAACTTTTCATTGCTTGCAACAACCTTCCATCAATTCCATATAACCTCATCACATTCCACATCTCTTCCCCATCAACTCTATCATACGCTTTCTCCAGATCCATAAACGCAACATACACCTCCTTACCTTTTTCTAAATATTTCTCGCATATCTGCCTAACTGTAAAAATCTGATTCATACACCCCCTACCTCTTCTAAAACCACCCTTTACTTTTAATATTGCATTCTCTGTTTTATCCTTAATCCTATTAATCAGTACTTCACCATACACTTTTCCAACCACACTCAACAAATTAATACCTCTTGAATTACACCACTCATGCACATCTCCCTTACCCTTAGATAGCGTTACAATTCATGCACAAACCCAATCTACTGGTACCATTGACAACACAAAACACATATTAAACAATCTCACCAACCATTCAAGTACAGTCACACCCCCTTCCTTCATCATCTCAGCTCTCACACCATCCATACCATGTGCTTTTCCTACTCTCGTTTCATCTAGTGCTCTCCTCACTTCCTCTATTGTAATATCTCTCTCATTCTCATCTCCCATCATTGGCACCTCAAAACCTGCAACAGCAATTATATCTGCCTCCCTATTATCCTGAATATTCAGTAAACTTTCCAATTATTCTGCCCACCTTTTCATTGCCGCCTCTCCTTTTAACAACCTTCCATTTCCATCTTTCACTGTCTCTTCAATTTTCGAACCAGCCTTCCTTACTCTCTTCACTTCTTTCCAAAACTTCTTATTCTCTTCACATGAATGACCCAATCCCTGACTCCACCTCAGGTCAGCCGTTCTCTTTGCCTCAGTTACCTTGCGCTTTACCTACACATTTTTCTCTTAATATCTTTCATACTTCTCTACACTATTACTCTGCAGCCATTCTTCAAATGCCCTCTTTTTCTCTTCCACTTTTACCTTCACTACTTCATTCCACCATTCACTGCCCTTCCTCATGCTGCCTTCAACAAACTTCTTGCCACACATATCACTTGCAATCCCAACAAAATTTTCTTTTACTAACTTCCACTCCTCTAAATTACCAGATTCTCTTACTTTCACTCTCTCATATGCCATTTTCAACCTTTCTTGATATTCCCTTTTTACCTCTGGTTTTATTAACTCTTCAACCCTCACTAGCTCCCTTTTACATGTTCCTACTCAATCCCCCACTCTTTTGCTACAACTAATTTTCCTTTCACCAAAAAATGATCAGACATGCCATTAACCATACCCCTAAGCACGTGCATGTCTTCCAGTCTTCCAAACATTCTTTTAGTTATCAACACATAATCCATTAACGCCCTTTCTACCACTCTTCCACTCTTACCCATGTATACTTGCTTTTTTCTTTCTTTTTGAAAAAGCTAGAACTTATCACTATCTCTTGCTCAACACACATATCTACCAGTCTCTCACCACTCATTTTCACCTGGTGCACCATACTTCCCAGCACCCACTCTAGTATTGAAGTCACCCATGACAACTATATAATTCCTTCTACCCAGTCCTTCTACACACCTAGTTAATTCATTCCAGAACTCATTCCGCTCTTTTCTCACAACTTGGCCCAAATGCACCAATAAAATCTCAACATTCCTTACCCAAACTAACCCTTACCCACATCAACTTAGATGATATCTCCTTCCATTCCAGTACTTTACCTGTCATCCATTCACTCAGCAATAAAGCCACACCCTATCTTGCTCTTCCCCTTTCAATCCCAGACACTCTACCAGTCACTACACCAAACATCACTTCACCCTTCCCTTTTATCTTTGTCTCACACAAAGCCAATATATCCATCATTCTCCTCCTAAACATACTTTCAATCTCACATCTTTTACTCTCTACGAACTACATCCACGCACATATAGACACCCCAAAACTAGAGTGCGGGAAGCAGTCACTCTCCCCCCAGCTCCACCTCTTCGATGTCTCACAGGAGTATATGATACAGGAGAGGGGATTCCCAGCCCCATCGTCCCCTCCCTTTTAGTCGCCTCTGACGACACGCAGGGATACGTTGGCGCTATTCTAATTGTTTTTATGCCATAGGGGCCATTTATATTTATATTAATATTAATATTAATTTTGATATTATCAATATTAATATTTATATTTATATTTGTTTATATTTATATTGATAATAATAATAATAATAATAATAATAATAATAATAATAATAATAATAATAATAATAATAATATGGATTGAAATGCGTATTAGTCGGCCAATGATCTTTTATTCTAAAACTCTAGATCGTTAATCGGTTACTTGAATGACTTTACCTGTTTGTTTAATAGATTTTTAGCTTTGTTGATATGGCGCGTTGTTAGCATTTAATGGTAGTTGCGTATGTGATGATTGTCAATTTGCTATTATGCTTCTTTAAATATACTTCAAAACGCTATAAATAATTATGCCTATCACAGTATCATAACTTTTGTGAACTATTCTGTTTTATTTTTTTTTTTTTTTTTTTTTTTTTTTTTTTTTTTTTTTTTGTTATTTGTAATTGGCAAAGAGGATTTCAACCAATCTTTCATTTGTTAGTATTAGTTTTTGGCAGTTGGCGTTAAAAAGTTAATAACTCTGTTATTACATGAAATCGCAGCTACTGCACACTGCTGTTATAGTCTGTTGATTGACGTACAATACATCAAAGAGAATATCTTTGAACGGGATTATTTGTCACACCTTTCCTATCTGTTACCACTGTAATGCCATAAGTAAATGAAGTTCTGTGGAATTTTACGTAATAATCTCTTAAGAATTTCTTTATATTACTGTTTTTTTTTTTTTTTTTTTTTTTTTTTTTTTTTTTTTTTTTTTTTTTTTTTTTTTTTTTTTTTTTTTTTTTTGTCATATTTTTGAATGGCAGAATATTTGTGGTGTTTTCAAATTAATCTTGATGACAATGGCATCAACTGACATCGTTATTTGAAATTATCTTAAATGTTATTAACAAAGGACGAAGTACGCTCCACTTCTATTTTGCTATGAGTTATTTTGGATATAGTTTTAGTCTGCAATGTCAAATAAGAAAATTCTATTGTGGAATGTTATTCTGATCTTGTGTGTTGTTCGATGAATGTGACTCGTGATGAAATTTATTGGTTTTAGCTACTCTAGAGCCCACACGTTGCACTATTTGAATCGGGAGTGGAAGTAATTTCTGTTACGTGAATCTATACCTTTCTTTTGTTTTACTAATGAATATACTGGGTGACATGATGGTATATATAATATTTAGTCATATTAACCAAGATCGATCCATTTGAGTACAACGAACATAGAATTACGATTCTATACATTTTCTAATCAGTTGGTGATACATAAACTACTGCATCACTAGTTTGCGTTATTAATGTCTGACACTGTTAGGTTGATGAACAACTTTCATTGTTTTTATGGTTGCAAAAGGGAGGAATGGGAAACATCTTGTGTTTCGAGGACGCGTTCGACAGGATTTCGTGCTAGTTTAGGTTCTGATCACCAGATTCTATATACTACTGTAGTCCAGCTTCTGAAGTAACTCGTATATAGTATTAAATTCCATTGGTTAATTCAAAATCTTATGAATTATAATTCAGATTATTTTGTAAACCGTAGAGCGGTCTCAGTCATGAAATTATTCAAGCAGCAGCGCAGATTTCTTTAATAAGCTGACAGATTGAATTTCGGAAACAGTAAATTCCCTATTGAGGTTAGAGAATCCTCTCTTTTTTACATTGGTTAGGAGGAAAGTGTCCGGTAGTTTTGGCGACCTGGTGAATAGGAATGAAAGGAAAAATAGGCAACCCGAGAGGATAAAATATAGAGAAGGGTAAAAGAAAGGAAGTAATAAGAAGAGAAGAGAGAGGAATCATCGCATTATGATATGGAGAAAGTGGTTGTACCAGAAATGAAGAGAATTCGGAATAACTATAGGAACAATAGGCAGAAAGAGAATCTACTGTATGGTTTGGAGATTCTACAGAAAAGTATGTAGATGGAGGAGACATGACCAGAAATATTTGATGAATGTGTAATGCCGGAGATGAAGGAATATGAAGGAAAATCTCATTGGATAAATTGGTCGTGGGGTTATTGAGAGGATTATAATGATAACATGCAAGGATTATTAGTGACAGGAAACCTGATAGAAAATTTAAAACTTTATGAAGAGAAGATATTGAAAAACATAGTGTAGAAAAGATTAAGGTAGGGTAATAAATGAATATTAGGAAATTGTAAGTTTTGGCAATAAAAGAAGGTAAGAAGAACTTAAGTGGAAAATGATATGCAAAGTTTATATGGGAAATGGAGATATATTAATTCGAGGAAAGTCATGGAAGGCAATGGGGGGATAGGCAAAAAAAAAAAAAAAAAAAAAATGCAGTAAGATCAAGAAAGTACAGGAAATATAGCAAAGTTAATGACAGAAAAATGATGCAAATGATGTTACAAGCATGGTACTTAACCATGTTCCTTCCCAGGCATTACTTGTTGCATCTATTTTATTGGTCATATGAAAACCAAGACAGTGACCATTCACAAGATGGTAACCAGAACAGCCATAAAGAATTTCGTTTCTGTGTACAAAATTAATTTTGTTTGATATTTTAATTACTCTGTGTTAATTTCTATGTTTTCAAGCATAGTTGAATTATTTTTATCTGAGAGACCAAGAAAATTTTCATTTTGTAGAATAAACCGGGCAAACTAACTTGTAGCTAATATATCAATTTAGGTGGAACGTGTTGAAAATACAGACTTCTATTTAATGACACCATTATCAGCATATCGTTAAATGAATGAAACAATTTTTTAAATGGTACACTCGTATCACGGTAAAAAGAAGTTAACTTAGTTCCAACTATATTACGTTGTTCATATACATACAGCTGCTAAGTGCAGTGCAGGAAAGTGCTGTGTTAAAACATATGCATTGAGAAAAAATGGACAATTTGCTAACCATAAACGGAATTTCGTCCCCAACTTTAAAAGCTGTGCCATCAGCTATAGTACTGTAAGTACCTTTTCCCAGCGTCACTGCGCTATTACTGGTCACCAGAACATGACCTCCACTGGATGGCATGAGAACGGACTTCAACTAACAAGACGATGTTGAAGATATTTTCGTTTATAACAGGAACGGCGGTACTTTATCCTTAAAACAGTATTTAAAACTTAATAAGGAATATTGTAAACCTTCAATTAGGATGATTCAAAGGGTACTGATCCTTTAAATGAAATATATTCCAAGCATTTACCAGGTGTACTGAAACACATAGATTGTAATCATATATCTTTTTAGATGTAAATGTTTCCTTCTACCTTTTTGCCCACAAAGAGTGTCCTTATTTCTGTGTAAATAGAACAGTTACTCCCAGCTAGCACTTTTATCCAAACCATAACCAGCAAATGATGAACCCGGAATGACCAAAGATGTCTGACACCACCAACTCTCCCGATAAAATCACAATCGCTGTCTCTGTCCGCTTGCCTCCTTTCAAAACACATGATCAAGCTGCGTGATTCTGTAGGGTAAAACTATCTTCAGGTCAAAGAATATCTTAACGTTGTCATGAAAAGCTGTTGCTGTACTCAAATTCCTACTCAGTGACATCTTCAAACAAATAGCAGAATGTTAGATGAGTCAGAGGCCACCGTCACATGTGAAATTTTGAAGGCCCAACTAAGGTCATCCTTCAGTATGCCCCAGCCCTCAGAGCCAGAAAATTTCTGGTCAACGTAGGAATGGCAGTTGGAGATCAATGGCCCTCACCCATCTACAAGCAACTCAGACTAGTACCAATACCCGCCACTAATGCCCAACAAGAGACAACGCTGGTCTTGGTGCGTAAAAAAGTTGCAGCAATTCCAAGCCCATCCACTGTGCCCTTCGAGGATATCCTATAAATGGTAGGTGAGGTTCACTTGGCCCAAATATCGACAGAATCTACTCAATCATTCATAGTAGTGGCCACAACACACCCTTAACCTGTAAGTGACGAAGAGACAGAAGGCAAGCCAGATTCCCTTTTCTGCTTCCTTACATCATTCAAAGAACAACAAACGTTTTATCAAGCAGCTACCACACCAGACAGAGAATACAGCCTGACAAACCAAAGGGCCTTAGTTCCTTTCATTGGAGGTTTGAAAGTTTAAAGGTTTTAAGGCCACTCATGAATGGCAGAGGCAAGGTACAGTGACAGTGCCCTAGCTAGCATGACAATGTCCTAGTGACTGATTAAATGTACAGATGATTAGGGCCAAAGCCCCCATTCCACCCATGCTAGAAATAGGGAATATCCAGGCAATGGCTGC
This sequence comes from Palaemon carinicauda, assembly GCF_036898095.1. Taxonomy (NCBI): domain Eukaryota; kingdom Metazoa; phylum Arthropoda; class Malacostraca; order Decapoda; family Palaemonidae; genus Palaemon; species Palaemon carinicauda. Next base: position 212,269,032 of record NC_090725.1, on the reverse strand, counting down.
TGGTGACTCACCAGGTAGACTTATAGGCTTTTCTATGCCCCCCATACTTTGCTCACAAGGATGGTGAGGTTTCAGATACTACAAGAAACTATCGAGCTTGAGTGGGACTCAAAGCCCAGTCTTGTAGACTGCCACCAATAGGCTTGAAAGTAAGAGCAACGATGCATGCTGTCAAAATCAAGTTCCAACTATCCTCCAGCAACGACCAGACTGGTTGCCTCATACAAGAAAGCAAGTCTGTCTTCCGCTGTCTTTCTTTCAGAAAATGAAAAAAAAAAAGAACTTGACGTGTTTCTTCTTCATCTATGAGATGTGCAACACAGAATTCCTTGTCAATACAAGTACGTGCAAATCATTCGCCTCAGCCACCCCAAACAAACGACTGAATCCAGACCCCATCACCCCCCATTTGTCTACCGGAAACAGCATCCTGATAAACACATATGGAACCAAGGTTTGCGGTGGCCTATTAGAGACCTCCCTGCCTGGTGATTGCTGGACCGGGGTTAGAGTCCCATTCAAACTCGTTAGTTTTTTTTGTGTCTGCAACCTTACCATCCATGCAAACTATTGATGGTGCGTTGGGATGGGAAGCTTATAGGTCTACCTGCCGAGTCATCAGCAGCCATGGTCAGTCTCTAGGGCATTAGGCTACTTGGTAGGTTAAGGTCACTGTCTTTTGTCTCTGCCATTCATGAGTTCTCTTTAAACCTTTAAAATCAGAAACATGGAAGTAGTGTTTGCCAGCGTGCCTTACAGTTGGACATTCATCTCTGCATACGTTACCTTACCAGTACACGAAGCAGATTTTCTGAAGGCACACGATATGCTGCTAGATGTATCCAGGCAACAACTTATTCAGAGATAACCCTTATCATTCCCATCACTCCAAAGACAGCAACAAACTCCATGCTGGGACTAGAAATCTCTTTGCCTCCCTCAGGAATTTCCCGAAGTATTCAATTGCGACGTCTACCATGATCTCAAGCGCTTTACAAAGCATCACATCAAGTGTCATATCATCACAGAGGGACCTATACTGCACACTCATTTCAGATGGCTGGCTCCATACAAACTAGTTCATGCCAAGCAATTATTCCAAGACATGGAACAGGCATGATTCTGTCCAAAAAGCCTCCACATGATGTCTAAAGGAGACAGTACATGGCTTACCTGTAGGCACTACCAGCAACTTATCGTTCAAATAGTAGCAGACAGGTACCCCTTACCTAACATTGCAGATATTGCTAACCAACTTGAAAGTCGATCGAGGGACTACTGCCAAATCCCGGTATCAAAAGAGGATGTAGAAAAGACAGCAATCATTACCCCCTGCGGAACACGTACTTTAAATGACAGCTGTTTTGGCATTTGAAACGCAGTTGCCACTTTTCAATGCCTTATGGAGGATGTCCTCGGAGAAATACCCTGTTGCATCGTTCACGTCGATGCCATCCTCATTTTCAACCCTAATTATAAACAGCACACCAATGATGTAAAACCATTCCTCCAGAAGCTCAGAGAAAATAGATTAATTGTCTGACAAGATTAATGTGAGCAGTCTAAAATGACTTGATACTTAGAAGTGGCGAACATTATCACATCGACTTTTACATGTTGAGGAAGTAATGCAGGTAAAATCGGGCACTGACCTATCTATGATTAAGCCTATTATATTTTTTATTGTAATAAGCTAGCCAAGAATGTTAAATTATCGGATATAAACACTAGAAATGGTTTTTTGATTTGCAAACATGTTTTCGATGTGTATTTTTTTTTTTTTTACGATAGATGGACATATTGTGAAAACTTATGCAATTGAAGACCAAATAAGATCAAATTACCAGTACATTAGATAACTTGTATATAAAAATATTTATGTTCCTTCGTAAAGATTACCAGATAAATTTCAAGATGTAATCAGCATTAAAGTTCATAATATTTTAAATGAAAGCGTGCCTACGAAATCAATTAGCCGGTCAGTGCACCACTACTTTGTGCACCAAAAAAGATAATACTTGGCGAATTATTGTAGAGTTTTGTAAACTCAATAAGGGATCAAATCTTGATAGATTCCCGAGGCCATTTTGCGATGACATCATTAATGCGTTTGGAAAGTACACGTACTTTACATCTTTAAATTTCCTCTGTGGTTTTCATCAAATTACACATAAAAAAGGGAGTCGACTATAAATACAGCATTTAGAACTCATAAAGGATATGTTCAATTTGCTCGTGTGCCATTTGGTTTACATTGCGCCTGCTACATTTACGATAGTGATCATATAGTTTTTGATAATATGTTAGGTGACCTTTTGTTTGTTTATAAGGATGCTGTAATCATTGGTTCAAACTGTTTGCGATGACATTTGCGTCAACTTGAAATAGTCTCACCATTACCTAAATTTAATTTGATAATGAAAGGAAGCAAATGTGATTTTTTTATTCAAGAAAGATTCAGGCCATGTTGTTTTTAAAAGATGAGGTGAGCAATTTTGAGGTTCAACTCGGGTCAAACATAATCAACGGTGATGAATTTTTACAACAAAAAGTTGTATATAAGTACACTGTAAGAATTGACCTAGCCCATCGAACTTATATATTAAAGAAATATTTTATTTTTTGGTTGTTGTTTTGAGCAAGGAAACTTAAAATTTTGGCAAATAGCCTTTTTAAATCACCAATCCTCATTTTCCATGATTTTGCCATAAATTCTTGTATACGAACAGGTGCTTCCGATAATACGTTTAGAGGATTTTTGTTAGAATGGTAAGAGACATCCTACATAGGACTCAGTTCAAGAAAATTAAAATCATCGCAAATATCGTAAACTATCGTAAATAGTTTATCAGTTCATTTACAGCTATACAGTAATTACACAGAATGACCGCAGACCTTTAACATTATAATTCAGAGGCTTTGATTTGAGTCCCAAGAGAATTCTCTGGCATATAATAATTCTAGAATTTTCGAAACATTAGATATGCATGAGGAAAATTAAATATTTTAGTGGATACATCGTTGCGTAGTTCCATCCCTGATAATAACAATCATTCCCGTATTTGAGATGATTTTTTTATACAGTATACAAGACCTTCATCTATTGGTTATTATTATTATTATTATTATTATTATTATTATTATTATTATTATTATTATTATTATTTCTATTATTATTACATGCTAAGCTACATCCCTAGTTGGAAAAGCAGGATGCTATAAGCCCAAGGGCTCAAACAGGAAAAAAAGCCCAGTGAAAAAATGGAATAAGGAAGTAAAGAAACTACAAGAGAAGTACAGTAATTAACAATTAAAATGAAATATTTTAAAAACAGTAACGACATTTAAATAAATCTTTCATATACAGTATAAAATATAAAAAAAAACTTGAAAAAACAAGAGGAAGAGAAATAAGATAGAATAGCGTGCCCGATTGTACCTTCAAGAAGAAAACTCTACCACAAGAAAGCAAAAGACCATGGTACAGAGGCCATGGCACTACCCAAGACTAGAGAACAATGGTTTGAATTTAGAGTGTCCTTCTCCTAGAAGAGCTGCGTACCACTGCTAAAGTCTCTTACCAAGATGAAAGTAGCCACTGAACAATTATAGTGCAGTAGTTAACCCTTTGAGCAAAGCAAAATTGTTTGGTAATCTCAGCGTTGTCAGGTGTATGAAGACAGAGGACAGCATGGAAAGAATAGGCCAGAATATTCGGTGTTTGTGTAGGCAAACACAAAATGAGTCGTAAGCAGAGAGAAGGATCCAATGTAGTACTGCGTGGCCAGTCAAAGGACCTAATAACACTCTAACGGTAGTATCTCAACATGTGGCTGGTACCCTGGCCAACCTACTACCTACTTACACACACACACATATATACAGTATATATATACTGTATATATATATATATATGTAATATATATATAATGTATACAGTATATATATTTAAATATATATATATATATATATATATATATATATATATATATATATATGTATATGTAGCCTACTGTATGTATTAATGATCTAGTAATTGTATTCGCTGTATTGTGATATGCGATCATGATGATAATATAGATATAACTTCGATTATTATTTTGATATGAAATAAATTGTTAATGGATGCCTGATATCATCTTGGAACAGAAAAATGGGGGAAAAATTTTAGCTAATTTTTGAAGCTTTGAATAGTCCTCAGTTTTCATCCATTTATAAGAAATCAAAGTCTGAACATTGTTGTGTTGATAATTTATTATGTTAAATCATGCGTAGATGTACAAGGAGTACTGCAGAAGAAATTCTTGTCATTGTGATAACTAGATCCTTACGTGTGCACATATTCATAGATTAAATTCTCTTCCAGGTGTTGCGACTATGTACAAATAGGCAGGGGTTATGTTCAAATGGAAATTTTTGTATAATTATTATAAAATTGCAGCTTGTCGTACCGTCAAATGTAATGTAGATACACATACGAAATTTCATTTCTAACCAATTAGCACTTTCGTTCGAAAGAACATTTTAGAGCTATTAACATAATATTCAGAAACTCAAACATCTCTTAAGCACCCCAAGAAAGGAACTCATCTTACGAGCAGGCTATATACCTCTTAAATACATAAATGAAATACATGAATGAAATATTTACTCTAAACTAGACCAGCTTCGTAAGATAGCTCCCCCCAAAAAAGATTATATATCCCGGGCCTGAATCCATTGATTCAGCCTGAGATAAATAATCTGCAACCACATTCTTATTACCTGATGTATGGTTTACATTAATATAATACGGTTGCAGACATATTGACCACCTAGTTAACCCTTGATTATTATTCTTCATCTTATTAACAAACGTTAAAGGATTATGATCCAAGTAGATTGTAATCTCTTCAACTGTCGAGTTGACTCTCTGATGCTTCTTCAGCTTTGATGACATAACACAAACAGGGTGAAGAATTACTACCTTATCTTCTTGCAATAAGACCGGTCCAATCCCATTATCCGACGCATCCACTTGGATAAGGAATTTCCTGTTGAAATCTGGTGCTTGTAGTATTGGTTTCAAGTTAATTTGGCCCTTTTGATATTTCCTTTCTTCTGATATTTCGATAACATAGATCCGGTCACTGCACTTCTCCAAAATCCGGAAGTGTTCTTGGAACTCGTTGGCGAGAGGGAATCTCCTTATCGATAAGTAGACCAACACCTGTCCTACCATATCCTGTCTGTTCGTACTCTTCATACGAAACCTTTTCTTCATTTTTCCTTGACTCCTCGTTTTAACGCCTTCTTGGGAAAATTTCCTTATCACACCGACCTTTTTCCTCAAATCCTTGACATTTCCTCCATCCGTTTCCTCTCGATCCTCCCCTTTCTCTGTCAACATTTTATTCGGTCCTTTGCTGAAGGTTTCTCCTTGTACTTCAATCGGGTGTAAGGGAGTTTAGTTGTTGCATTCGTTATGCTTTTCAGCCATCTGACAAACATGACATGCACGGCAAAACTGGCTCATATCCTTATGCATGCCAGGCCAGAAAAAATGTTTCCTAATCTCCGTCGTCTTCTTTATCCCCATATTTCCAGTCTCGAGAGCTATGGTGATCACCTGTCTTCTCAATGGTGGGCAAATCAAGATCTGACGGTATATCCCCCATTTGGCATTTCCAGGGATATCGGCGGGTCTGTGCTTCCTCATAAGCAACCCATCGTTAAAATAATAACAGGTGTGAGACTTTTGTGCCTCAGTTTCATCCACCACACGGTACACTAATCCTGTTAACGTCACATCCTTCCATTGCAAGCCTATCAGCCTTTTCCTACTGACTTGTCCTATGTTTAACGCTGTTTTCTATTTCTTCTAGGTCCATTTCTTCCTGTTCATTTGTCTCTCGTTCCTCGTCTCTCTGGCTTACTTGGTAGTTCTCCTCTTGCGTACTGTCAAAGAAATCCTCTTCTTCGGAAAACAAATCCTGCAAGTTCATCGCGCCTTCAGTTTCTTCTTCTTTTTCAGCCACTTTCTTCGTCATACTCCTAGTCGTTACACAGCTAGGAAACAGATACGGGTAGTCCTTCTCGAGTTCAGTCGTAGGACTATACTTCGATGGTTTCTCCATTACAATGGGACAAGGCACAAACGGTGCTCCACCAACCTCAGTACCCAGCAGAACTTCTACTCCTCCGACAGCCGATGGATCCTTAACCGCAAAATCAAAATTACCTGTCACCAACTCTCATGACAGTTTCAAACGGCAAATATGGGTAATCTCCTCACCTTCCATTCCCTTCAAAATAACTGAGTCTCATGTAAGAGACTGTTCCACTAACGGTTGTAACCTGTGCCTCACAATATCTTGACCAGGGTTTTCTCACTTCTGTCTATTGCTGCTAAGCTACCTTCATAAATATATGTTTTAAAGACATCCACGCTGTTTGGTTTTGTCCTGTTCGTGTAAAGGTTAGCTGCTTTATTTTCCTCGTTGTCCTATTTCTCAATCGTTTCTGTGTCTTCGCATTCTGTGAAGTCGAATTATCCTTAGCCACTTGGGCGACTGATTTTGATTGGTTCGACCAACGTTCCTTACTGATATGACCTCTCTTGCTACACTTATAACAGACAATATTAACCTTCTGCACATCTTTCATGATACTCGAAGGAGGACAATTCGACGATTGTTGCTGTGTTACTATCACATTCTGTTTTGGAATAGTACCAGTGCTACTTCTGCTGTAACTATTGAACTTGTTTGCATAGATATTACTGAACTGGTTTCCATGGTTCGGCGAATACTTGACACTTGGTCGTAACGACGGTTAAAACTTTATACCCGAGGAGGGTTTACGACTGATAATATTATAATCTTCACTTAATGAAGTGGGTTTATCAAGTTTATTCTCCTCCATCTCTCAAATATTTAATGTTGATGATTAATGAAAATAGTTAACCTTTAACACTCTAATGATTAAACTCTTATTGAAATTAAAATGAAAGTAACTGATAAACTTACGACTTTTTAGCTCACACACAGTTTTCAACCAGATAGTAATACAAATAAACTTCTCGTTTTCAAATAAATCTCACAGGGCCAGTAACAAATATTTATGTAATACCAGCATGTACAGTAACACAATAAATTTGAAATCACCATCAAAGTTTTAGTAACGTTTCAACACACTGCACACGATATATGTTGGGTATAAACTTATTCACTTTGGAGAGGACACACACTCGAGGTACTTGAGAGAGAGAGATACGAATTTGGCTCTTACAATGGGACAGGCTGCTTCTCTTCTGCTGCTATGCATCCCTGGGGGTGTATATATATTGACTTAATTATTCTATATCCTTTTAGGTCAGTGATCTAGAAGCTTGGGGCCGTGCCTAATGGCATAACAGTATATATATATATATATATATATATATATATATATATATATATATATATATATATATATACATACATTCATGAAGAACCAGTGGAGTTGAAAAAGAACGTGTTGTAATGGGGATGACACCAAGACCAAAAAGGCATTAACGGAGTGGAGAGCTGTAAATAGTAGACTGTTGCTTGCAAAGTTTAAATCAAAGTAATGTGATATGAGTGTCATAGTTTGCTATGCATCAACGATTGATTCCTCCGAAGAAGGGAAATATGAATACTATGAAGAACTGTGGAGGGAGAGAGAGAGAGAGAGAGAGAGAGAGAGAGAGAGAGAGAGAGAGAGAGAGAGAGATATGAAAATTGTGATTGGTGATTTCAATGCTAAAGTTGTAAGGAATAATCAAGGTATGGAGAATACGATGGCTGTTAGGGGTCTTGGCAAAGTTGCAAATGAAAATGGAGCACATTTCATAAGTCTCTATTCAACAAACAATCTTGTCATTAGAGACACTCTTATCCAGCACAAGGGCATCCACAAATATACATGGACTTCACTATGTGGCTATTACAAAAATAAAATAGATCACATTGGCATTAATAAAGAGAAAAGAAGGATTCCGAGAAATGTTAGAAGCTATAGAGGTGTAGATAATGGTAGTGATCCCAATCTCCTCAATGCCACACTGAAATTAAAACTGAAATCACCCAACGGAAAGGTAGATAGAATACCTAGATTTGATATAACTAAGGTTCTAGAAGTTGAGCACAGAAACATTTGTAATTTAATGTATTAATCTATTTGCAGTCTTAGAGACTTAAATTTAAGAGACGAAGAGCAGACAAGTGATGAAGAATGGTGTAATATCAGTCAGTTGATAATGAAGTTTTGGGACATGCAGTTACACCGAGAAAGCCATGGATATCAAATGATACTTGGTCTACTATAAAAAGTAGACAACGACAGAAGTTGATTGTTGAAAGTTTTTGAGGAAGGAATGAAAATTACAAGATAGAACATGCTAATTATTCCAGTATTGATGTTGAGGTCTAAAGACAAGCCAGGAATGACTGGAGAGAATATATAGACAGGAGAGCAGATGAAACTGACAAAGCTATGAATTCAGGGAATGGCTGTGGTATAAGAATCGCTCATAGAATTAATGGGCACAAAGAAGAGGAAGCTCAAGTCCAACTGATTACCACCCAATTTCCATAACTCCCATATTATCTAAAGTTTTTGAATGTCTTTTGGTAAAACCTCTTAATAGGTTTGTTGAAGGTAATCATCTGTTCCCTAGTTTACAATTTGGTTTTCGTAAAGGTCTTGGAGCATGTGATGCCCTTCTTACAATCTCCAATGCTGTACAGAAAGACCCTGATTGTGGTCAGGAAGTTCGTATAATTGGCATAGATTTTAGTGCTACCTTTGACTGTGTTAATCATGATGCCCTTGTTTTCAAAATCAAATAGTTGGGAGTGGGTAGATCGTTTCTTAGTATCATTATTGAATTTTTAAGTAATATATCGTAAAGAGTTGTTGATGGGCACCATGGTGAGTATGGGAATGTGATATCTTGTGTTTCTCAGGGTAGTGTTCTTGGCCCATTACTTCTCATACTATATACACATGATGTTTGGTTTGGTCTGAAAAATAGGCTTGTTGCATATACAGATGATACTACTCTCTTTGCATCAATTCCATCTCCTGAATGTAGATCTTGGGTTGCCGAATCCCTTAATAGAGATCTACCTAAAATTAGTGCATGGTGCAAATTATGGGGTATGAAGTTGAATCCTAACAAAACTCAAAGTATCATTGTAAGTAGGTCAAGGACCGTGGCTCCTCAACATCCAGATCTCAGCATTGGTAATGTTTCTTAAACTTTATATGACTCTTAAAATTTTAGGTGTGATTCTTGACAGCAAATTTACTTTTTAGAAACACATTAGGTCTGTGTCTTCTTCAATTGCACAAAAAAATTGGCTTATTGAGAAAGTCTTTTAAGATTTTTGGTGATTATTTTATTCTGAAGAAGTGTTTTAATTCTTTCATTTTACCTTGTTTCGAGTATTATTCTCCGGTCTGGTCTTCAGCTGCTGATTCTCATCTTAATTTGTTGGACAGGAACTTACGGTCTATTAAATTTCTTATTCCTGATCTAGATATTGATCTCCGGCACCGTTGTTCAATTAGTTCATTATGTATGTTGCATAAGATTTTTTATAATTCTGACCATCCTTTACGTTCAGATCTTCCCGAACAGTTCCACCCTGTTCGTAATTCTAGGTATCCAGTTAATTTTGATAGTCAGGCCTTGTCCATCATGAGGCTCAATACCACACAGTACTCTAGAAGTTTTATTTCAGCTGTGACGAAGTTGTAGAATGATCTTCCTAATTGGGTAGTTGAATCAGTAGAACTTTAAAAGTTCGAACTCATGCAAATGTTTTGATGTTGAACAGGTTTACAAAGTCCTTTTATAGTTTATATATCAAATATCTGTTTTAATGTTGTTAATGTTTTTAGAATATTTTATTGTAATTTTTCATTTCTTCTTATATTGTTTATTTATTTCCTTATTTCCTTTCCTCACTGGGCTATTTTTCCCTGTTGGAGCCCTTTGGCTTATAGCATATAGCGTTTCCAATTAGGGTTGTAGTTTAGGAAGTAATAATAATAATAATAATGATAATAATAATAATAATAATAATAATAATAATAATAATAATAGGGATCATCTTCAAAACTTCCCATTGTATCTAAACTCTTCATACTGGAATTTACATCTTGTGACAAATGTAATGGCGTTAAAATAGAGTTTTTATATGGTCAGAGTTAAGTTAAATGTTCTAATAAATTTAGTTTGCTGTTGCCGTTCTTTGCCTAAGACTTTGCTCCCCCCCCCCCCCCCTTGCTGTGTTTTGACTTCCGTCAGGGGCGGAACAAAGTCCGAGGAAAGTCTCTCCAGCAAGTGTTCACCTCTCCTGTTCACAAGAGAGGCCACTCATAGAGACTCCTCTTTGGAGGCCTGCTGCTGCTAACCAGCTTGCTGATCCTCCTGCCGCTTTGGTTCTCCATCCCCATCATTGCATCTCTCCTCTTCGGAGGATCCTTCTCGTCCTGATTCTACTGGTCAACTTTTGCCTGGTTCTTTGGATTCTCCAGCTTGTCAACGAACTCCGGTTCATGATGCATTGTCGAAGTTTCATTCGCGAACCTCCCCCGGGATGTTTGCCCTTCCAAAGGACACATCCCATCTCCAGATCATTGTTTGGCTGTTCGTCGATCAGCTGTTCCGAGCTAGTGCAGCTCGTTTTTCTCCAGTCTCGCTGATCCCTGATCACCAGCGCACTGATAGCAATCGTCAACTTGCTGATCGTTAGTCCACCGATCTCCTACTGATCGCCGATTGTTAACTTGCCAATCGCAGATTGCCAGCTCACTGATCGCTAATTCGCCAATCGCAGATTGCCAGCTCGCCAATCGCCGATTGCCAGTTCGCTGATCACCCATCACTAGCTCACTGTTTGCCTGCTCGTCAACAAACCCTGGTTCATGATGCACCGTTGAGGTCTCGTTCGAGAGCATCTCATGGAGATGTTTGCCCTTCCAGAGGGCATATCCTGTCTCTAGATCATTGTTCGCCTATTCGCCGACCAGTTGTTTGACCTGCTGCAGCACGTCTTTCTGCTAGCTCCGATCTCGCCGATCGATAGCTCAACGATCTCCGATCGTTAGCCGCCAATCACTGATTGCCAGCTAGCCGATCGCCAGCTCACCGATCGCCGATTGCAAGCTCACCGATAGCAGATCGCTAGCTCTCCTATCGCCGATTGCTAGTTCACCGATCGCCGATTGCTAGCTCACTTTTAACTGATGGCTAATCGTAAGCTTGCTGATCGGTAGCTCGTCTTTCTCCTGTCATTGACCTCTAGTCTTGCTGATTGCCAATTATTAGCTTGCCAATCGCCAATTGAAAGCTCGCCGATTGCCAGCTCACTGTCCAGCGATCGCTAGCATGCCGATCGCTAGCATGTCGATCGCTAGCATGCCAATTACTGATTAATAGCTTGTCTTTCACTGATAGCCAATCATCAGTCTGCTGATTGCTAGCTCACCAATTGCTAGATCACTGATTGCCAATCGCTAGATCGCTAATCGCTATCTCGTCTTCCTCCGATCATCGACCTCCAGTCTCGCCAATCGTTGATCCCCAGCTCACCGATAGCCAATCGTCAGCTTGTTGATCGCTAGCTCGCTGATCCCCGATTGTCAGCTATTGCTAGCTCACCAATCACTAGCTCGCCGATCATTAGCTCAACACTCTGATCGTCGAACCTTACTCTAACCATCCGTTTGTCAATCGCCAGCACACCAAGCATTCTCTCAGAGCGCCTGGCGCTGATCGCCAATCTCTGGCTCACCGTTTACCAAATAGTCGATCGTCGAACCATACTTCTGTTCCTCATCTTATCCGATCATCCGCCAGCTCTCCTATATTGTAGCGCTCCGATCGTCAGCATGCTGTTTGCCAGCTCATTGATCGCCAGCCTACCTTGCCAGCTCAACGTTTGCTATCCTACCTTGCCAGCCCAACGGTGGCCAACCTGCCTTGCCAGAACAACGGTTGCAAGCTCAACGATTGCCAATAGCAAGTCAGCGACCCGGCCGTTCGTCGATAGTTTGCTTGTGCTCTGGCCAATCGTCGATCTCGAGCTCACCAATCTCCGATGGCTAATAGGCATCTCGCTGATCTCCTTTCGCCTGTGACTGACTCTCCTCGGTCTTGTCATTTGCCAACCTTACGGCCTCATCAAACCAACTCTCCTAGCCACCTGCTCGTCAGTGAGCGCCAATTCGTGACTCTTTAGCTAGTTCAAACCACCCAATGGCTCATCCTCTGGTCTCTAAAGAGGCCCCCCATACGAACCACTGCGCCAGGCAACAGATCGCCACCTGGCTTGGAAGAAAGTGTTCTTATTCGCTTTTACCTCAGCCAAACGGGTCAGTGAACTTCATGGTCTCATACAACATCGCCCATTCAAAGGGAGGGGGAGAGGTAACGTTCACACTTGTCCCCAAGTATGTTGCTAAGACTCACAATCCAGGGGTGACGGATCCCAGATTAGACCCAATCCGGATAACGAGTCACCGCTCCATAACTGACGGTTCAGATCATCTGTTACTGTGCCCAGTGAGAAGTTTGAGGCTCTACCTTAAGAGAACAGCAGCAGCCCACCCCTGGGTGCCTTCACTTGTCGTCAGCACCGCGAGAAAAAAGAAGAGAATCACCAAATGCACCATCCCTGCATGGATTCGCAGGGTCATCAATTACGCTCTTAATCCAGATCCTCCTCTAACACTTCGACCCACGATGTCAGGAGCATAGCTACATCCCTGGCCATCAAAAAAGATTACTCTGTGAAGCAGGTTATTCAAGGTTGTGAAAGCACCACATGATTTTCACAGCCCATTACCTGCAAGACGGGACCCACAGGAGCTCAATACGATCTCTATTGGTCCTGTGGTGGTTGCACAATAACTGGTTAAATACCTCAAGCTTCTTATTGGACAAGTAGCAGAAGGTTGAGGGCACTGTTGCGTGATTGAAGAGGAATGACTTGCTCTTTTTCTTTTCTTCATCCTTCCCTCTCTTGGGGAATGTAGCAGCCTGGGTTCTATGCACAAGCTGACCTCAACCAGTACAGGTAAACCATGCTCCCTTGTGTAACTAGTATTGTGTCAATACTGTTGCGTCCCCATACTCTGGCGAGGTGGTATTAGGAAAGTCTTGGTTACCACAGTTATTTTCTACAGACTCAGAATAGCTTTTACCTTGACTGTCACTCTGCTTATCTCAAATTATCTCCAAATTTGTAATGTTAATACATGTAGGACTGTCTCATTAAATATTTTTTTTTCTTTTGAGAAAGTGGGATTTTACGTTTCATAATCTCATTTTGTTTACCAAATGTTTTCCAACCCAAGCTTATACTTCTTTTAATTTTGGTCTTGTGTCCTTGGGAAACATTTACTGTGTTATAAGTACATACTGTATATTCATTAACAATCTCTGGAGAATTGTCCATAACTCTTTTTTTTTTGTTGTTGTCTGCATTTTCATTGAACATTACCTTAATTTTACTCTTTCATTTTCAGTTCTACATCCCTGTTTTATATATATATATATATATATATACTGTATATATATATATATATATATATATATATATATATATATATATGTATATATACTGTATATATATATATATATATATATATATATATATATATATATATATATATATATATATATATATATATGTGTGTGTGTGTGTGTCTGTGTGTATGTATGTATGTATGTATGTATGTATGTATGTACGTACGTATATGGGATATGAGAGAATAGCGGTAATTTTTAAAATTTTAGTAAACTCATCTTTTATGTACTGTGGGCTGCATATTATCAACACCCTAAGGTACGTACATAGAGGAAAAATGAATTGTTTATATTTGTAAAGTGACTTGAATAGGAATGTATATATTATAAATTAATAGTTGCCTCTCTGAATATTGTCTTTCTAAATGAGTAAAAAAAAAATATATAAGATTGTTTGACAATAAAAAAGAGTAAAATAAGATACTGATATGTTCTTCCTTTTCTATAGTAATATTTTTGGATGGAATTAACGATTTCAACAAACTTCTCAAGATTAGAATTTTCTTTTAGAATACCCAGAACATCAACATATCGATACCAAACAATTTTGGAGTACCAAACTGAAGGTATCATTTTAGTCTAAAAAAACTTCATATACTGTATATATTAGATAAAAGAGGGGACATAGGCCTACTCATATCTATAATAAACATTTGTTAATACACATCTCGTTTAAAACTAAACTTGTATCTTTAAGCTCAAAAATAGTTTGGTTTTGTAAGGATAACTCACAAGAATCTAAAACCCCAGACAGGAAATCCAATGAATCATCAACTGGCACCTTTGTGAATAAATCATGAAAACTGATTAATCCTAGGTTATACATTATGCCCATAGTTTGTAATTTGTCACAATTATCAACTGATTCCTTATATGAGAGGGTGAAATAGATCTAAAAATTGGAGTCCGTAATTTTACTAAATATTTAGATGATATATAATTAATAGAGCCTGTTGCATTGATGATTAGTCATATAGGATTTCCTGGTTTAGGAGTTTTAATTGAACCACATAAATAAGGCAATGTTGGTTCAGTAGAAGCCAAAGAACCAATTAACGATTTCTCCTGCATTCTAATTGAATGTTTAAAGTTTCTCTTAAAGTCTTTGATAACTTCATCTAGGGCATTGCCTCTTAATTTCAAGTATGTAGTAATATTGGATTGAAGAAAGTACATTTTTTTTATTCATTATGTAGTTTTGTTCATAATAACGATTACATTTTGCATATCACTGTACAGTAAGTTTGGCAGCTCGCTTCAAAAGCCTTGGCATGTTCACGATGAATATAAGCTGTTTGTTATCTTCTGGGAATTAGATGGGGTGGGCCCACTTTTTAAAATAAAATTTTATAGTAATTCTGTGAAACAAAAATAGATACAATTTATATAAAACAAGTATCGCATATTTGAAATAACTGTATCAGTCTTCTTTAGTCCACTCTACCCCTGAATTTTGGCATGTATATAAATCAATTCACTACTTCTCTTCCACTATCGGTCGTTCTGTCATCTTTTACTTTTTCAATCATAATTTCGTCATACCTCTTCCCATGTATACTAAATATTGTCATCCTCTCTCTCTCTCTCTCTCTCTCTCTCTCTCTCTCTCTCTCTCTCTCTCTCTCTCTCATTGGTTCTCGGGTAGTGAAAAATGTAAGAAAATCTATTACCTCAAAAGATGTCTCAATAATCCTTTTTCCTTTTGAATTCAGTATCATTTTCTTACTCGA
>NC_090725.1:212243699-212248699 GCF_036898095.1 Palaemon carinicauda | reverse complement strand
GATTTATTGCAGTAGAGTGAAAGTTAAAGATAATGATCTTTACCTTCGAAGTACTGAGAATGAACAATAAGTCACTCGCTAACATACTATTACTCCCAAGTTATTTAGATTTACTCCTTTCAATATATCGGGTGTACTGTCCAGAGATTAAATATTCGTAATAGACAATCAATCAATAAAGGGAGTAGGAATACAAAAATATGTAATTAACCTAATGTAGTTACACTGTTAAAAAATTTACATTTGAAAATCGGACATCTTAACAGTGGTAAAAAGAGAAGCAAATAGTTGAACCAATCAAAGAATGCAAAAATAGTAATGAAAGTATGATTGCTTTACACTTGTGGTCCTCTGCAATGGCAAATTATTGAAGTGGAGTTGGTCTTTGTGACCCGAGACTGGACTAGTCTCGAAAGCAAATATTATAAACAAAATTTGTACTCACCATCCCAGAAACTCAGCCTGAAATATGTTAAAGCCAGTTAAGTTAAATCAAGTAAAACTTAATCTATGATAAAAATGGGGGAAAGTTTAAGTGGCCACGTGGTTTACCCTCACCCCTTACTTTAATGGTGGAAAAGCCTTTGTCCTCTCAAATGGCTGTTGAATGGATAGTTTGCACCCTTGAGTGGATCACCCCTATGATCCTTGCTTTTTGGTAGATAGGGTCTCGTTGGAACAGTACCCAGGCTCGTCTTCTGTCCTCTCTCCAGCCGACAGGACACCAGAACTCCTCTGTCCTCTGTTTGGTGGGAGTCGAGTTGGGTGGTGAGCCAGAGATGCACAGATTTACTGACCAGGTCTGTGGCTCATGTGCGTCTCTCTCGTCAAATAAAGGCTGTCACCTGGGTTCAGCTTCCAAAACAAATGAGGATCGTTGGGCGTTGGATGACGCAGTTGAGGTGCCATATCAGGACTCTATGGCAGGGCAATGTATTGTTGTAAGGATTAAGTAAGAGGTAGAATTTTGTGCAAAATACGAAGGGAAATCTTGCAGCTCTAAGGGAATTTACATTCTTAGTAATCCTACCTATTCAGGTATACTAAAAATTAATAAATGAGTAAGTAGGAAAGGGCAGGTACTATAGGTATACATCTTAAAATTAGTTAGACCTGAATAGGTACTGAGATATAAAAGCTGTTTATAAGTCAGCAGTACTAAAGTTATATTCAAAACCAGTGTAAGAATTTATCTCTACACACGTAGTTTAAGGAAGGAACGTACGCAGGCTTAAGGCTTTTGTCTTGCGTTCCTGCACAGTGATGTCATGAACATGGCTTATTGACAACCAGTTAAATTCAACGCAGTCTTCCTGTGTATCGTTACAAAAATTGTAAAGTGTGGGAGCGAAAGCTTCAGGGTAACTACAATATAGGGAGTGAAACCAAAATAATAAAGGAAGGAAGAGTGAAGAAAAATTCTTTACACCTACTGGTTTTCCAGTAGGATTAAATGTAACTCTATGCCATTAAGCATGATTAACATCGTTCCCTTCTACTTACCTTCCAGCACGAGTACCTCTTAAAGATTGCTTCTTCTTGCCTTCCGATAGGATTAAATCTTATGCTCCTACTGGTTTACCAGCATGATTAATTGCAACTCTGCTCCTACTGGTTTACCAGCATGATTAATTGCAACTCTGCTCCTACTGGTTTTCAGCAGGATTAACTGTAACTCTGCTCCCACTGGTTTTCCAGCAGGATTAATTGTAACTCGTTCTGTCCCTACAGGTTTTCCAGCTAGATTGATTGTAACTCTTTTGCTTGTACTGATTTTCAAGCAGGATTAATTGTAACTCTTTGCTCTTACTGGTTTTCCAGCAGGATTAATTGTAACTCTTTTACTCCTACTGGTTTTCCTGCAGGATTAATTGTAACTCTTTTGCTTCTACTAGTTTTCCAGCAGGATTAAATGTAACTCGCTGCCATTAATCATGATCACATCGTTCTCTTTTACTTACCTTCCAGCACAAGTACCTCTTTTGCTTCTTGCCTTTAGACAGGATTAAATCTTTTTCTCCTACTGGTTTTCCAGCAGGATTAATTGTAACTTTGCTCCTACTGGTTTTCCAGCAGGATTAATTGCAACTTTGCTCTCACTGGTTTTCCAGCAGGGTTAATTGTAACTTTCTACTCCTACAGGTTTTCCGGCTGATTTGATTGTAACTCTTTGCTTCTACTGGTTTTCCAGCGGAATTAATTGTAACTCTTTGCTCCTACTGGTTTTACAGCAGGATTAATTGTAACTCTTACTCTTACTGGTTTTCCAGCAGGATTAATTGTAACTCTTTTGCTTCTACTACTTTTCCAGCAGGATTAATTGTAACTGTTTTGCTCCTAATGGTTTTCCAGAAGGATTAGTTGTAACTCTTTTGCTCCTAATGGTTTTCCAGCAGGATTAATTGTGACTTTTGCTCCAACTGGTTTTCCAATATTATCATTTTTTCTACTACTAGCAGAATTACATCTTTCGCTTCTAGAGGTCCCACAAAAGAATTGCAACATTTGCTCCAAATTGCCTTTTATCAAGATTGGCAATTTGTTTCTACTTGGCTTCCAGTAGTATTACCTCTTTTCCTTCTGCTTGGCTTCAAACAGGATTGCACTTTTTCTGCTTTTATTTAACACCCAACAGGATTACCTATTTTGCTTTTGCTTGCCGCCAACAGGTGGCAATAACCTTAGATGTCCTGATGCCAGAAAACCTCAATTCAATCAATTGCCACCAACATGATCACCTCTTTTGCTTCTACTTGCCATCAAGCAGTATTGCCTCTTTTTCTTCTATTTGCCTTTTAACGTATTTTACTTCTACTTGTCTCCCTGCAGGGTTACCTATTTGCTTCTACCTACCTTCCAGCCACATCACTTCGTGTCTTTTGCCTATACTTGCCTTCTAACATGATTGCCTCCTTTGTTTCTACTTTCCATCCTGCAGGATTGTCTCTTTTACTCCTACTTGCACCCAGCACAATTATCTCTTTTGTATCTACTCGCTATCCAGCAGAATTACCTCTTTTGCTTTTACCCTCCCTCCACAGGATTACCTCATTTGCTTCTACCCTCCTTTCAGCAGGATTACCTCTTTTGCTTTTACCCTCCTTCCAGCATGATTGCCTATTTTGCTCCTGCCCTCCTTTCAGCAGGATTACTTCTCACGTTTCTACCATCCATCCAGCACGATTACCTCTTTATGTTTCTATCATCCTTCTAGCAGGATTATCTCTATTGCTCCTACCTTTCTTCTAGCAGGATTACTTCTTTTGCTCCTACCTTCCTTCCAGCAGGATTACCTCTTTTGCTCCTACCCTTCTTTCAGCAGGATTACCTCTTTTGCTCCTTCCCTTCTTCCAGCAGGATTACCTCTTTTGCTCCTACCCTTCTTTCAGCAGGATTGCCCGGTTTGCTCCTACTCTTCTTCCAGCAGGATTTCTTCTTATCTTTCTACCCTCCTTCCGGCCCTATTACTTCTTATGCTTCTACCCTTCTTCCAGCAAGATTATCTCGTTTGCTTTTACTTGTCTTCTAGCAGGATTGCCTCTTCTGCTTCTTTGATTATTCAGTTGACAAAAATTTAAGGTATGTTCACAATAATTGAAAGCTCTACCATCAACATTAATTTCACAAAGCAAGTTCCCTTGCCTGCTATCTTAACTTTGGCAGTAATCAATTTTTCATTGAGCTTAGTGTATTTCGGAAATAGAAAATTAAGTGAATGTTACCCCTCCTGCATTATTTCAAGGACGCCCTATACATGTTTCATGTATAGTGTTCGCTTCCTAGAAGGATAAATCTTAAAATTATTTTCCATTAACTTGAATACATGAATTTTTGCCATTGGGCTGATGCGGGTTATTTTAACCCTGTAAGTAAGCACTGATGTAAATTATAGATCCTATAGTTTTTCAAGTGGTTTGAACTCATTTAAAATGATTTTCTTTCTAAATGAATGGCTTGACACGCTACACTTCCCATTATTTTAGCAATGTTAGGAGCATAAGCACACTAGCCTAAGATTCATCACCATGCCTGCCCTCACGTAGTGCCTGTGCCCCTTTCTCAGACTTGCAGATACCAACATTTAACTCTTCTTATACTCCTTTCCCTATCTTCCGGTAAATCTGATGTTATATCCCAGTAATATCACAAACAAAGAATCTTTTGACACCCATTGTTTGGGTGAAGGTCGTTTAATTGCTTGTCTTTGCACTTTGAAAGGCCTTCTCAAGTGTCATGGATATGTGATTTATTCTTTTCCTCTTCATTTAGTTCTGTCTTGTAGCAATTTTATTAAAATGCACCCTTTGTTGTTGATCCCTGATATGGTGCCAAACTAAGTTATTAATTGTATCAAATATTTTCCCAACTTTCCTCTAACGCAATCTCCAGTAATTCAGTAGCAATCTAAAATATGACAATCAAATTCATTTACAATTCAATATTTTAGCATATCTTCATTTATATATTATCACAGTCTTTTCCCCTTCCATCAGGACCCACCCTTTCTTTTTTTTCAGTTTTATCATATTTTGGTATATTCTTCAATGATCAGCTCTCCAGGTTCTTTTAAGTAAAGCACTTTTTATTTTATATCGACTCTTTCCAATTTCACTTAAACTTCAAAGGTTGTTACATTCAATACTGGTAACTGTTAATCCAACATCCCAAGTTTGTATTAATTTTCATTATTAAGGAGGTTTTGAAAACACTGACTCACTCATTTCACCAACTTATTTTCAACTTTTATTTGTCCATTTTCGTATCATGTAATTTATTATTATTATTATTATTATTATTATTATTATTATTATTATTATTATTATTATTATTATTATTATTCTAGTTACTAGTATTATTGTTATTATTATTATCATTATTATTATTATTATTATTATTCTAGTTACTAGTATTATTGTTATTATTATTATTATTATTATTATTATTATTATTATTATTATTATTATTATTACTGTTTATTTATACTTATTATTTTTCATTAT
>NC_090725.1:212236199-212241199 GCF_036898095.1 Palaemon carinicauda | reverse complement strand
GATATCACAGCGACAGATTTCATGACCCCCAAACATTTTTTCGAAACTTGAAGTCAGATGCTCAATGGCAGCTGAATGTAGTTATACCAAACTGAAAATATTCAAGATCTTCAGACAATCTTTGGTACTCCAAGATACTTGTATGTAACTGGAGACATTATGCAAAATGTTGAAACACTTTGAGATTGGCAAACATACAATCAAAGCTTTCAACAAGTGATTCTATTTCCCGTGGAGTTTTTCATGGATATCTAGTAAAATTTCGATTAGGATAACATGAGTATGAAATCCTAACGTAATGATTCTAAATCAAACAAACATCAATGCTAAATCTAATGAAAAATTAAAAAATAAGAACAATATATCATGTATACAGTAAGATAAATTTAGAAAAAAATAGTCATGCGGTGTAAATTATATAAATGTCGTTAAACGTAAATGCCCAAATAATGTCTATATACTGTAGCAATACTGTACACTACAGTACTATGTACAAGCCTGTATATTGTATATTTACTGTATACCTACAAATGTACATTTGACAAAACTATTAAAGGTATGAAAGTATGAAATTTTTGGACTTTTTCAGTAAAAGTTATCTTCTCTGAGAATACATTTGGCCAGATACCCATTTGAATGCCCATGATTACTGGCAGTTATATTCCGGCTGATACTTCAATGGAACGAGTAATTTCTCTTTCCATGAGTGATTTCCTCCAACTGGCAATAGAAATATTATTAGAAGCAGCAGCTCGTCGATGGGACACTTCCTCTTGAATCATCCTGAGTCTGTATTTCATGTAATTTTAACCACATAAATAAGATTTTGAATAGGATTAGGAAAGGTGAATTTAGAGGTCAAAACTTTACTTGAAGGTTTTCGGAGCTAAGCAGAACGTTTCCATGACAAGGGGCATTGTTCATGAGCAATAGTGGTCCTTTATCTCTTAGTATTACTGAAATAGATGTCATGAACTCATGGAAAAAATTTCTGTTAACAGATGAATGGATTATTTCATTGTAAACCAGCCCACAAAACTGGACAAGGCAGCAATAAAAGCGATGTTTTATCCCCTTTGATTCCCTACCATTATAGTGAACCCTTCATTGGATGCCTGATTGGCTCCCGTCTGTTGTGACGTCGAGTATGCAGATTGAAGGCTATTTCGTCGATGTATACTGTATTCTATGCTGCTGCAGTCCTACAGTATACATCTACTGGGCGTACTAAACGTGGAATTCATTAGTTGCAGGCAAGTTTCTTGATGCTGGTATATCATTGCAGGATTTGAGGGTGATGAGAGACTCACGAATATTTATGGTTGGGCTAATCTCAATTAAAAGTACTAAAAGATGCATACTGTCATAGTCCAATTTTCTTGGTCTGCCCCCAGTTGGATTTGATACAACCCTTTCTCCTGTCCATTGGAATCTTCAAATAATCGAGTAAGCTGTGGTGCGACCAAAATTTAAAGCCCAAGCTGATTCAATGAAGTCTTGACCGTGTTCATAAGCAGATATGTCCAGCTGCTGTACTTGAGGCATCCGTAGCTTTGATACGGATTTTAGTAATCAAAAAGTAGAAAGCACCATTCTACTTGTACGACAATTGTTCATATACTGATCCTAACCTTGCGGTACTAATTAAAACGTCACCTTAAACATTCATTTGGCCTGTATGAGCTTATAGTGTAAACTACGAATATGGTCATGAAAGGGGTACTTCAGGAATGAATTACACTTTGAGAAGAATTCAAGACTTAGCGATGATAATAAATATGCCTCTAAAAAGTGCCATATTTTTAAAGTAAAAATTGACTTTTGAATATGCATTTGTATTACCGGGTTGATAAATTATTCCACTTTCAAGGGCTAATTGGTTTTCACGCTTTAAGGCTTGTTACTATTGTTTCCACTTGGTGCAGAAGGTCGATTTATTTTGTATCGGATTGTTTTGTATCTGATACAACAATGTTGCATCAAACTGGATAATGTTACTGATTTATGAATATTGTCTTAACGGTTATGTATTATGACTTAGAGTTTTAGTGATTGACTAAATACAATGAATTTTGTTAAAAAAAAATGGTAAAAAGTTTGTGTATATATATATATATATATATATATATATATATATATATATATATATATATATATATATATATATATAACTGGCATTCTCGAAATTTCAGTCAAATGTTAAATGTATATTCTATGGTATATATGTAACAAGCCAAGTTGGTCCTCTAGTTGGGACCTCTGGTCATGCCTTTGTTTCATTAGTAATGAAGACTGAGCAATCTCCCCATGACATGTCAAGCTCGTTGAAGATATATGCATATAAAATTTCAAGCAACGTGGAATGACATTTTAAGTGATTTTTTGCATTTGAATTGGTCACAATTGGACTGAAAATCTGGTCCCCATAAGTGATAGGTGTATCCCTTCTCCTGTGCTGAAATACAGAGGGAAAGGCAAACTCTGGTTGGATGATAATTGTATACATGCTTGTGGGAGTTATCATTTTTGGAAAGGCAACATATCAGATTTTGCTTAGAATAACTATACAGAGCAGAGTTTTACTGCATAGAGGTTGTGCATCTACGAAAAAGGAATACAAGTTGACAATAAAAGAACCATTTACTGGGACAACCCTGAATATGAGTGGTGTCCAAAGGAAAAGATAACCCATTTGGCTGATGCCAGTAATGAGAAATGCAATCTCCCTAATCATGTTTTCTTGTAGCTAAACTAAAGAATTTACCTTTTTTTTGCTCTGTGAAATTAAAACACTATTACTGAATCTTGATGCTTATGGAGGTGAAGACCCAAATGGTATTTTTCTTTTGTTATTTATAAAGAAAGCTAATTTCTCATCCTAAGTTGTTTGTTATTTTTTTTTCTTTTTTTTTTTTTGCAAGTTAGAAAAAGAGAATCTTTTTGCACTTGTTGGCTTGTTGGGGAAGTAGTAATGTTACTCCAAGGGGTATATGTATTTGTGGTAGTTCTTTGCAGTTTGGCTTTTGCAAAGGCCCTTTAGCATGTGATGCTTTTCTTAGTTTCCAAAAATACAAATATTCCTTGATTGTGGTCGAAGAATTTGTATGATATGCCTTGATTTTAGTGCTGCCTTTGATCACATTAATCATGAGGCCTTCGTTTTCAAACTTGAACAAATGATAGTAGGTAAGCATGTTCTTAACATCATTACTAAATTTTTAAAGTATAGATTGCAGATAGTAGTTGTTGATGAGCACCATAGTGTTAATCTTGACAGAACTCTTAGCTTTAAAGAACACAAACAAACTAAAGAAAAAACTATTAACAAAAAAACAACCTTCCTAGCAAATTAGCCAACACTAGCTGGGGAGCAGATCCAAAAGCCCTCCAGCAAACAGATATAGCAGTCTGCTATTCTACCTCAGAATATTGTTCACCAGTGTGATACAGATTGTGCCACGCAAAGAAAGTGAATCCAGAGCTTAATCACTGGTACATTGAAGGAAACATCCTTAACATCTATATAGACTGACCAGTATTGCACCACCTCAAATTCGACGAGATGCTCTTACCAAAATTGAAAGGGTCAATAGATGAACAATCCAAGGCATCCACTTCATGGACATCAGGCATCAAGACGGCTACTAAAATCAAGAAAAAGCTTCATGGCTGTGGAGGGTCCTGAACATCTAAACCTTGCAGCCTACAGATTGATAAGATATCGTTAGAGTGACTTTTACTTAGTTTTGATGTCACTGCATGTGTGGTTGGCACAGCAGGTTTGGCCTGAAGCAGAGTTTTCTGAGAACCTCGGACAGCAACATCATCAGGTCCATGCAAAACTCTGCTGGTGGCCATTTGTGGACTACTAAAGTCATTCTGAGATTTAGAGTAGTTAGAACTCTGTTCATTACTCTTATTATCATGCAAAACATCAGAAAATCATAAACATCGAGAATAGCTCATGGATGTTGGAAGGCATCCGAGAGTGCCACTGCCAAATCCAGTACCAATGAGCAGTAGATTAGATATTTTTTCTTGAGGCTCACCAAAAACAGGTCTATTACTGGGAACCCCTACAAAGTCAGACGACTTTTTGCCACTTGAGGAGTAAGAGACCATTCTGTGCCAACCACCTGTCCCTAGAAACTGAGCTTGTCAGCAATCACATTCTTCTTGCCCAGAATGAACCTTGCCAACAGGTTTACTGCATTGTATACTGCCCATAAGTGAGCTTGTTTTGCCAACTCCTAGAGGTGCTGAGAAGCAGTACCTCCTTGCTAGTTGATGTATGCCACTACAGTAGTGTTGACGCTCACCAACACTTCCAAGGGCCCTATCAGATGTTAAAATTATTTCAGCAATAGGAGTGCTGCCTTCAGTTCTATTAGATTGATATGCAGGATCTCCTCTTTGGACCAATTATGTGCAGTGGTCGTTTTCGTGGAGTCCGTTTTTATAGATGTGCACCCCAGCCATCTTTTGATACATCCAAAAACAGAAACATCTCCAGCAGTTGGCATTCCAGGGTGATTTCTTTTAAAAGATTATCATCTTCTAATCATCAGCATATAGCCTCCCTGCCTCCCTTACAGGAACTAGATTATAAGGGGAGTTGTTGGTGCATAACAGTGCCTTTTCAGGCACCACTGAAGAGATCGCTGGTGTAAACGAACTTATGGGAAGAGCTTCTCCATATGGCAAGTGCCGTAGGAGCTGTTGCTACTTACAAGCCAAAATGCTGACTCTCCTGACATGGTCCTCGAATTTGAACACTTTTCCAATAACTGTGTCTATCTACATCCACAGGTATTCCATCCCCTGCTTGGGCCTTAGGTTGGACCTCTCTAAATTTATCAGAATCCCCAGATTGTGATAAAAAGAAACTCATCTTGCTGTGGAAAGAATTGCTTCTGTGAGGAAGACAGGATCAGGCAGTCCTCTAGGTTTGAAGTAGATTAATTCCTTTGGCGTGCATTGCTCAGGTCTAATGAGAGCAT
>NC_090725.1:212226199-212231199 GCF_036898095.1 Palaemon carinicauda | reverse complement strand
AGCTTCCACCAAGAGCCTTTTCAGTATCATGCAAGCAGTGCAGAAGCATTTGAATATCTTCTTCCTGGCAAAACTCTTGTGTGTTTCAGTCTGTTACAGACGTCGAAGGGACATCAAAGGAAATAGGGAATGTGCTCTTACATTTTCATACAAGATGTTTCATCTTTGTAGTCTTATTTACATTGTAAGCTTAGGAAGGTTAATGCAGCTCGTGCAACTCTTGTAGTGCACTGTAGGCATTACAGAATGGTCGTCTTTGGAAAGTCCTTTCGTTCCCCATTTGTAGCTCACCTCCGTTGCCGGTTTTTTTTTTTTTTTTTTTTTTTTTTTTTTTCAACCTATCTGTCTAACCTTTCTTAACTTTACCTCATAGTGCAACTGCAGTGTTTTACAAAGTTGTACGTTAGCACTGAATGTCCCCTGGCCCCAACACTATGCCTTATGGTCCAATTCTATAAAACTGTCCATCCTTTTGAATTGCAGGGAGTCTGTAAGTTTGGCTAATTTTTTACTTACACTCCATTACCCAGATAAGTTGCTTACAATTATCCTTGGTCTGTTCCTATGCATGCTTAATTCAGTGTTAGGAAGAGATCCATTAGGAATTTAATCTCCTTACTGGGCTGCTTTCCCTGTTGGGGCCCTGGAGCTTGTAGCACCCTGCTTTTCTAACTCAAGTTGTATCTTGGCTAATAATGATAATGATAATAATTTTGGAATGTTGTGAGTTACATCATCCTAATTTTGTTTGTCTAAGAGGTGTTAGTCTTATTCTGACACATGTATCGAATTTACTACGAATGCCTCCTTTACTTGACTCTAGGCATAGCCAAGTAAGTTTTTTAGTTTGTATCAGGCTGCTGGACAAGAAAAGGCCAACTAAATAAATTCTATTTTTGTGTTATTTTCTTGGTCTTCAGTGTCTTTGGCTAGTTTTGATCATATGAATATTTTTTTTATTACTGCTCTTTAAATTGTATTTCCTTGACAAGTGATTTGTCTACTTCCTTTTCCTATTTGATCCATTAACACAAGGTATGTTTAGTCAGATATGTGACACCCTAGAGGAAAGTCAGTATTTTACAATGAATCGATATTTTCTACAGTGAATGGTTAATAAATTTGAGAAAGACCTCCACAATACCTCATATATCATCCTTGTATATTATTCACCGTGAAAATTTTCTGCTGACCTGTCATATGTTTCATTATTTGTTGTTCCTCTCAATTAACCAAGATTTTTGGAGTAATGTTCTTAAGAAGAGGAAATTTACTTTTTGTCATATGGGCTAACTAATTAGAATGATCATCTTGTTCATTTTGCATTTACAACCTTCCCGGTTGTTATATTTGCATTCCGTATTACAATTATATATGGATATTCAATATTGTCTGCCAGGTGTTATAGAAAATTCGTATAAACGTAATTTATATGTGAATCTATACTGAATTAATCTAGTGATAGTGGTATTTGAATAGCTGTTTTTCCAAAGAGGTCAGATGTTGTGTTGTGTAAACAAATTTTGATTGTCACCCTAAAATAGGGAGTTGACATAATGGTGTGGAAATCTTTTCTTGTTTTTGAAAAGGGAAAATATAATCAAAGAAGTTTGATTTTGGAATATGCACCCTGAGAGACTGGATTGGGTAATAGTCATACCTTAGGTTCGATACCAAAGTCATTTTGTTTTCCATCGTTGTCCATGGAGTTGTGTCCTTACCATAAAACAATTTGGGTTATTGTAGTGAAGTCAAATTATTCACTGATTTGGGATAAAAATAGACCTGAAACAAGGACATATTGCATCCATGGCTGTTTAATACCTTAACGGATTGATTGAAGAGAAAGGCTGGAAGATGAAGTTTCAAAGCTGTAACATAAGAAGGGTCGTGAGTGGTCCTTGGAATGGTTGACGTTTGCAATACTAATCGGGGATAGTAAAGAGAAAAAGCAGAGATTAGCAGATCATCATCATAAATATTTGAGCGCAAACTTTTTAGAGTAGGGTAGTTACAGATTAGGTGAAATTAAAATTTGTAATGAGAGCAAAAGGTTTGAAGGAAACTTGAAAGTGTCTATGGAAGCCAAGGTAAGAGAATGTATAAATTGATTTTTAAATCGCACTTTGACTGAAAGTGAAGTGTTGATCTTTAAAGTGAATGAAAGGAATATATGGAAACAGTAGAGATGAATTGTTTGTGTAGTATTTGTGGCATCAGAAAAATTGAAGGCTTAAGAAATGTGGAAATGACTAGGCCTGGTATAACAGTTATTGTAATTGAAAAGAATATTTCAGTGTAGTAAGTTTTTTGGTCATTTGAAAAAAATGGGGACTGATAGGTCAGTGCGAGATATAGGTCAGAGGCTCACTGTGAGTTTTTGGGAGGGGGGGGGGGGGGGAGGGCGAGTGTTTACTCAATGTCGATGAAATTTTTCTGGAAGCGTGTAAAGCATTAAGCATTGTGGAAGTTTTCTGAACTTTTGTGTCACATATCATCTTTTTTAGTAAATAATGTTTAAAGTTGTTATAAACGGGTGCGTGGTGCATATAGGTGTGTTTCCCTGCTTTAGTATTTTTTTTTTTTTTTTTTAAGTTTTTCTACATTTCATCGTGTAACTAGACAATTTACATACTTAAATTCAGTATGCATTAAATGAAATAAAGAACTTACTTTATTACGGTTATGTAGTATAGAAGGGGTTTCCCCATTTTTAATAAAACAATAGTTGGATTATTTCTCCCATTGATGTACGTCACAAAGTTTTCTCCGAAAATATGGGCGGCAAGTGTTTCCAAACAATGAAGGCATGCGGGCTGTTATTGCTACTGCCTCTCCAGTCCGCCCTCCCGTGCCACCATTTCAATTCCCGTTCCGTTCACACGTTCCCCTGCCACTCCCCCTTACAGTGTAAGGAACAGGAAATAACATGAATGTGGCCTTTACCTCCTCCCCTAGGTTCTCTCCCTCATGTATTCGTCTTCGACGTATTTTCCCCCAACCAAGAGTTAATTGTCTCATATGGGTCTATGGAGAGAAATTGACGAGCTAATATCCGTTTAATGCCATTTCCGGTGTCTTAGTTGACCCTTATACTCTCTGATGATGGAGAAGTTATTTGTCTTCTCAAGTACGGAACAAATTAATGTACATTGAACTGTGAAGGGCTTAGAGAGAGAGAGAGAGAGAGAGAGAGAGAGAGAGAGAGAGAGAGAGAGAGAGAGAGAGAGAGTTTGATTGTTCCCTCCAGCCTCTTTGTTTTGGCCTTGTTTAAAACTGTGATTAGTATATGAAGATAATTATTCCTTCCAGCCCATTTCCTTTCTGTATTTCGTGTTTTGGGGTTTATAAACAGCAGTTTTCACATTTTATAGTGACAGATCTTATTTTCTTGCAGTTAAATAGTTTAGATTACTTAAGAGAAAATAAGGTTTTTTTCCGCATCTCACTTGTAAGATACTTTTTATCATGTAACGAAAAATTTTGCTAATAACGGGTTTTTTCCATAATACGCACATCCAGTTGTTTTGAAAATTTTGAAAATTATAAAATAAGTTTGATTTCAAGTACTGCGGTCACGAAATACGAAACATAGGAACTGCCAATCTTTTTAAAGTAGAATCTTTAGCTAATGGGAAGCTTAATGATGGCTAGAAGGAACTACGCTATAACACCTCCTGATAACACTCCCCCCCCCCCCCACCCCCCCACCCCATCATGTTTGGCAGATAACCGCAATTCCCGTACCATTGACATTAGCGGCCTCTAGCTATATTCATCCTATTGCATTATTTTATTACTATTCTATGTTTTTGTCATATCATTCCTTTTTAAAAGCAGGTTTCCGTTACCAATGTGTCCATACGCTATTTTTTTCCTTCACTTTTCCAGGCATCCTTAGCATAAATATTAACTGATATAGAGAGTTTTTTTCTCAAGACCTTGGTAGTTGTGCTCATTTTGCTTCAGTGATATTCTGTTACAGATTTGCCGGATTTCATTTTCATTGGATACCCAAGTGTGTGGAAGGTTCCGAATTGATTTGAAAATGAACAACTAAATTTATTTACTGATAAACAAACAAGCTTCTCAAATAATCTGCGTCCTATTTCTTTCTTTTCACGAACACAAGAGATATTAGCCTAATTGTCCAACTATTCTTTAACATTTGTGTTTTCCATTTCAAGCAAGAGAAATAGCTAGACCTATTGTCTCCCTACAGACATCAATGACAGTATCAATAACCGTATTCTACATCGTTTCCTCAATCTTAGTGATCGCTTAAGAATGTAAAACTTCGGTCATTAGTTATCCATTAATCCTATAGGTCTATCTGCTGAGTCATCAACAGCCATTGCCTGGCCCTCCTTGGTCTCAGCATGGGTGCATATATATATATAAATATATATATATATATATATATATATATATATATATATATATATATATATATATATATATGGTCAATCTCTAGGCCCTAGAGACTAACCATATATATAGAGTCTAGAGTCTAGGGCAGTGTTTCTTAAAGTGTGGTCCGCGGACCCCCAGGGGTCCGTGGAATATTCCAAGGGGTCCGCAGGATAATTTTTTATATCGATTTCAGTCAAATTTTCGGCCAAAACGTCCTAAATTCCTATTTTTGTAGCACCAAATCATGATGGCTTTTTACAGTGGCTAAGTCACATTGGGATGGAAGTAATTTAAGTAATGCAGCCTTCCTCCCTTGGGGTGAAATCCTCAACGAAATTCCGAAAAAGACACACACAAAAAAACAACTTTATAGAAGGCAGTGGTGCTTATGATTTGGCAACATTGTACTGACTGATGTCCGGTGGAAGAGCTAGATGGTGACACAACACAAGCTTTCAAAGCCCATCTGCAAGGCCTTCACTCAGAGTTAGGGAAATATTTTGAAGAACCAGACCCAAGCTTTGAGTGGATTAGAAATCCATTTGTTACAGATAAAGTAGATATAGAAAAGGTCAGTGTTAACCTGT
>NC_090725.1:212218699-212221199 GCF_036898095.1 Palaemon carinicauda | reverse complement strand
AACCATAGGTCTACATTCAGGAAAAGGAATTGATGCAAAGAGAGGACATCATCTGCATATGCAATAACCTTATTTTCTAGGCTAAACCACATATCATGTGTATATAGTATGAAAATTAATGAGTCAAGAACACTACCCTGAGGAATAACAGATCAGAGTGCTTCTGTATTGACACTGCACCAGATAATACATTCTTATAGTCACTATGATGCCCATAAAACAACTCTCTTCAATATTCTACTTAAAAACTCGATAATGATGTTAAAGAAGTACCCACCTATTCCCATCTGTTTTAAGTTTGAAAACAAAGGCCTCATGATTAAGAGCCAATGACACGAACTACTTGACCACAATCAATGGATTTCTGTACAGCATTGGAAATTGTAAGAAGGGCATCACATGCTTCAAGGCCTTTGCGAGAGCCAAACTGCAAATGAGGGAAAAGATGACCACCTTTATCTTACCTATTTAGATATTTTGACAAAAGATGTTAAAAAACTCTAGATTATATGGGAGGTATGGAAATTGGGCGGTAAAGGGGCATAGCTAGAGTTATCATAAACACATTTGCTCAATGAAGTAACATTACAAATTCTCCAACAAGTGCAAAAGGAACATACTCTTGCTAAATTACGAAATATAACAGACAATTTATGAGTTAAGAAATCTGCTGTTTTTATAAAAAGAAGACTCTTATGTGTGTGTACACCTCCATAAGCATCAAGGTCTGTAATTGAGTTTGCGCAATTTCTCATTCCAGGAATTGCGGTTACTCATGGTCGATTTTGAATTTTTGACGTTGTTTTTGAGAATCTTTTATAAATATTTTGGTTTCTATTTTGGAAAATGTTTACATTTCTTATAGGGCAATGTATTGTAAGTAATCCTTCTTCGACTTCTTAACCTGATGTCCTGTTCATGAAACGCTAAATGGATATGTACTGGTTTGTACTTTTTTATGTTCGTTGATTATCTAGGATTGCTTCTAAATATCAACTTGTATTTGATGCTTATTTGAGAAGTAATAATAATAATAATAATAATAATAATAATAATAATAATAATAATAATAATAATAATAATGATAATAATAATAATAATAATAATAACAATAATAATAATAATAATAAAAATGGTAATTTTTGTGGTGATTGCAATGTTGACGATTGTTTTTCTTATTACTGTTGCCTTTAATATGTTTTTTTTTCCCATCTTGGTCACTACACCTTCAAGCATCTATACAATTGAGTTGGAGAAGCGTCAGCCTTTCCATTCATGATACTTATAAAAGCCTTCGTGTCCATTGGCTATGGGTCCTTGTCGTCATAATGAGTAGTTATTGTCGATTCGTGGTATTAAGATGACTTGGCAGGAAAATTACAAAATGGTCGCGGTGTTCGTTGATGAGGAGAAGGAAAAAGAGAGTGGGAGGTGCATTGCACACAATTTATATTTGGTTTTTTAATTTTGTATTACTTTTTTTTGTGTGAAAATAGCCTACTGCTGATATCTTAAGGTGGAAAGTAATTTCTTATTTGTCTGCTTGTAGATGAGTGATGCTTCAAATGCCTTTTAATCATTTTCTTTTGATGGGATTTTTTGAGCTCATGCCATCTCTGTATATTTATTATCATTATATATACTGCCATCATTATTTTCATATCAATGATTTTGAGAAAGTAACCATTTACCCTCCTCACGTACAGAAATCTCTGATTGTCATCAAGTTTGTGATTAGTTCCTGTTATGATTCAATTACGTTTTTTGTAAACATTTTACCCAGCAAAATTGATGATTGTCTTAATGGTAACTGTCACTTCCTTCGCCTCCTGTGTCTCTAATTTATGTTTTTCTGTAAAAGAAAGATGTCAAGAAAGGAGTCAGTCGTTATATAACGCTGTCCTTGAATGGTACGAAATGTACAGTCATCCTCTTCATTTGTGACAAGTCAAGTCAACTTCATTATTCCCAGTCCCTTTTTCCGTCGCCATGTTTTCTCTCTTTCCTTCCTATCATCACTATGATGATATCATTATCTTACTATCAATCATTTTGTTAGAGAATAAGGTGCGTACATTTTGAAGTTCATAATATATTGAGTGTATTGAATACGATGAGGGAATGGGAGACACCACCTTAGACCTTTTACCCTTATGCTGAAGTTCATAGTGTTTATCAGAGAAGAGCGAGAGTAGAACTATTACCTAGTTCGTAATAGAACCTTGAATTTGAAAAT
The DNA here is from genome assembly GCF_036898095.1 of Palaemon carinicauda. Classification (NCBI taxonomy): domain Eukaryota; kingdom Metazoa; phylum Arthropoda; class Malacostraca; order Decapoda; family Palaemonidae; genus Palaemon; species Palaemon carinicauda. Next base: position 212,218,963 of record NC_090725.1, on the reverse strand, counting down.
ACACTTATCACGAATCTATGTAAATTTCTTAGAGGTTTTTCAAGCCCTCATATCATTTTTTTTTTTTTTTTTTTTTTTTTTTTTTTACGACAGTCGAAATATTTTGGTTAGTCCAAGGACGCAAAGTGACACTCCGGGAAATTCTGACTATTTGTGTAATGAAGTGTTAAGATAGGGATTTATCGCCTCATGTCTTACCAACAATGGAAATCTTTTAACCCTTTCCTTACGCATGTCCCCCCCCAAAAAAAAAAAAAAAGAATT
>NC_090725.1:212203699-212213699 GCF_036898095.1 Palaemon carinicauda | reverse complement strand
ATTCTGTTTCCTTATTGTCTTTCCTCACTGGGCTATTTTCCCTGTTAGTGCCCTTGGGCTTACAAGATCCTGCTTTTCCAATTAGGGTTGTAGCGTATCTGTCAATGATGATAATAATCATGATAATATCGTCTCTTCTGTTTTACATTCGAATAAATTCTCTAAAACTTATTTCCCTCTTTTTCTGAAAAATAAAAGATTAAGTACAAAGTATGAGGTTGCAAATCTTATTTCTCTGACCATTTATTTTTGTCTTTATACTTCACATGGGAGCAAGAATGGTATTGTTTCAACTCTGACATACTACGGGAGTCAACGTTCGATGCCATTTGCCTAACTGTTGTTTTCTCCCGTGAAGGAGACACTACTCTTCATTAGGTTCAATTGTGCCTTTTGCGAAATAGTATACTAGCATCAGGATGAGTCCAATATAAGGGGCTTGGTTAAGGGGGATGGAGGTTGCCGTCAATGAACGTTCTTGTAATATTTTTCCTTTTTTTATATTTCGTCTCTCGGGTAACATTGTCTGGACTTCCTGTATAATATCAAGTAATTAAATCTGATTATTTGATGTGATATTTTTACATATTTTATTTTTCAATGGGGATTTTTGTCATGTTAAACTCCAGCAAATCTCAACCAGTTTTCTTCTCATTTTGATATAGATGGTCATGTTATTCTATCTTTAGGATGCCATGTTACGCAAACTAAGAAGTCATATTTCCTTTCCCTGTGATTCCTGTTTTGCCAGAGAGAATGAAATTTCTATGTTAAAGGCCTTTTTGATTTACCATTATTATATATATATTCATCCCGAAAAACATCTGAACTTTTAATTTGTTAGAAATATTATTAGAATTATAATGTTTGATATACTTAAGAATAGGTTATTTTACAAAGGCCGTTGCAATGCTGTTTTCTGATATACTTGAAACGTTCTTATCTTATGTGAATCTCTTAAGAATACTCTTTCAGACTAGTATTCAACGTTAATTTACCCTGAAGGTGATTTTAGGACTGTGCCCAGATTATACTTTTCACCGTTTGAATCTTTTAAATCTTTTTCGCATATTCTTGCATAAAGTCTCCGCATCAGTGCAGAACATGGGAAGATCTCTCTAATCATCTCATTCGAGGTCTAATAAATACTTTAGACGAGGACGTTAATAACGTGGCTGAAGGTTAGAAATTGAAACGTCCAGACCGGATGGGCTTGGGTTATTATTAAGCAGACTGTCATGAGTCTCCCGTCGTAGTGTAACTGATTAATCCTATTTTGTCTCAGTTATTTCTTACATAATATATTCGATTCTCTTATCTTATTCTTTTGACGCACCTGGAGCCCTGGGGCCCCATAACGTTGTGCTTTCCCAGCGAAGATTGCAGCTTGGATAATGATAACAATGATTATGATATTGATAATAGTAATTTTAATATTTATACACCATGTATCTTACTCCATTCGCGACGCGTTCCACAAGGTAACGACGAAGGATACGAAAATAAGGTATTTGTTTATATAAGGATTCAAACATGAGATTAACTTACCTTGGGGGTAAAAGGGTTAAAAGAACAGAATAAAGGGACTTTGTATGATTGTAAGGCATTCATGATATGGAACCTTTCGCACCATCTTCCGTAAGGATCATTCTCTATTGCTGTCTTATGTATGACGTAATTGGAGGTCTTAAAAGCCATTTAATGAAGGTTTCCTTTTAAGTGACACTCATTGTGCTCTGCTGCCGAGTCATTAGGGCCAAGGCTTTTAGCGTTATTGTGTCTACCATGTTATTACCAACTTTGTCTTCAAATCATTATCTATCACTTTTTAAACGTTAGGTTATTTATAATTATAATTTTGCTGTTCTTTTTTGAAATTCTAAGATATTTTTTTTTAGATATTTTACAGTGTTTGCGATTATAGTATCTGTAATTAAGAGTATGCTGCCAATTCCAAGGGGGTCTACTCTCCTCCTGTCAGAAGTCTCACGCACAAACGCTCTGTTCAGTGTTTAGGTATTCAAAGGATTAGATTTGTCCAACCACAATTTTTTCAGCAATGTATATCTCATGTGAATTTTGAATTGCATCTTACCGTTTGCTATTATTAGGCTATATTGGGTTTTAAAATTCCACACTTATATACATCGTATATTAAAAAAAGGCAGGAACTTTCGCACTCTTTACAAGTGCCTCTTCTGCTGAAAAATAAAGTTTCACAATGTTTCTTAGGTAAACTAAAAACATATGGCAATTACAAGATGAACATAATTAAACAACTAAAGCTAAAATATCTGATTAATTAATTAATTGTGAACCTTTTTGGTTCTTCAGCTGAAGAGACACTCTGTAAGCGTGCGAAAGTTCCTGTATTTTTGAAATCTGCAACTTATATTATGAATCTTTAATACCCAAGATTCGTAGACACGGCATGGTTTTATCTTCAAGTTATTAGGCTAATATTATCATCATTATTAATAATAATAAATTCATATTATTGTTGTACAAAAAGGCTATTTTATGTAGGTTATATTAACATAGTCTTAGCAGTTGTCACAGCATATCTGTTGTAGCTTGCTGTGCTCATCATTGGGGATTTACCTGATCTTGATTCCATCAAAGTTTCTAAAAGTGTAAAACTTCACTAAACGTCTGCAACATGTCTTTGACAGAGAGAGAGAGAGAGAGAGAGAGAGAGAGAGAGAGAGAGAGATATTTGTTTTGGTGAGATAAGTTTTATTAACCTTTTATCAGAGAGAATTTCTCAATTTTTGAAATTTTAACTTCTTTTTAAGAAACCTAGGTTTTATGAATAATATTAAAATTTCTATTTATGCAATATTTTTACCTCTATTTACCTATTTTTATTTATTATGTTTAGTATATTTTATTTATTTTATTTCTTTAACATTAATATAAATAATATTTTTCTTCCCGATGTTAATCGGGCAGCTCTGTAAGAGTCGAGCTTGACTCATTGGGCTGGTTAATCTCCTCATTTTGATAATAATAATGAGTGTTAAAATACTCGGTTTTCTAGGTATTTTGTATAAATTATCTCTAATATTTAAAGTCCCGAAGATTGCCAGTTTTTGTTTATTTTCATGACTCGAAGCAGTTTTATCGAAAGGATACAGAATTGCCTTGAGTAGAAACTGTCTTTATTGATGCTATTTTCATAAACTCTCTGCAAAACGATTTTTGATTCGGTCATGTAAGTAGACATCAGCATTTTCGATATATTCATTATTGTGTTTTTAGATGATATTTATTGATGTTGATTACTGTTCGTTAATTTGTTATTTTCTAGTGTTGATATGAAAAGTAGTAGTGTTATTTTGTTTCTGAACTTTAAAAGAAAATATCAATAACTCTTCCCGATGTCACTTTCCATAGAGAAGGAATTAACCTATCCACATTTGTAATTGGGAGGTCGACAGTTGTCGGGATAAGGGCTTCTCATGAGTTGCCTGGCTCTTATTTTAGGCTCTGGAATACACTTGCTGTCTTCATGTTCCCTGATTCCACATATAACAAATTTCTTGGGACGAGAATCCCTTTTTTCTCTTCCGCGTTCGTCATTTCTCTTTTCCCTGTTTGAGGTAGATAACGGAATTAGGTTACTTCCGAATGAACCTTGCTTTTATAATACTTTCTTTCTCTGCCTATACTATCAATTTACTTGGCTTGATTTAATAAAAAATTGTCATTCCTTCATTTATATGAGCGAAAATTGAAAATCCGTGTTTTCATTCACTTTGTTCCTGTTGGACAAATCCTAGATCTTCCCGTCATATCTCCATCCTTTGGTTGTTCACCCTTAAATAATTCATTATCAAAATATCAGACTTGTTGTAATGCGAGAATCACTATCATCAGTACCTTGGTTGAGCGATTTATGTTTTGCGGTGGAGGTGGCGGTAGACACCATTGTAGAGATGAGGAAAAGAAACCGGGATAATAAAGTGCAGTAAGAAGTGTGAAGCAGATCAACCTACATATCATGTGATCACCCAAATGTTTGGTTTTTTTATAGGCCAACCAACATATAACGCTTTTATTTATCAATGTGTTTGATTTGTAGGGCATTTCCCTTCCTTAATGTACCAGTTTTTACTGTTTTTGAATATACATATGTCAGCTTTCGTGAATACACACACACACACACACACACACACATATATATATATATATATATATATCTTCTTCATCATCATCATCATCATCTCCTCCTCCTCCTCCTCCTACGCCTATTGACGCATAGGCCCTCAGTTGGATTTCGCTAGTCGTCTCTTGAGCTTTTAAATCTATATTTCTCCATTCATCTTCATTCATATACTGTACGGACATGAGTCGTGGTTTGAGAATGAAACAATATTCAGCAGATTTTGTAGATTTGGAGTTGAATGGCAGGATTGGATTAGAAATCAAACTATGAAAGAGATTACTCTGGTGCTCTATGTGGATGAGATCATGGTGAGGGGCATGCTCTCCGAACTCTCCAATACATACATATATATATATATATATATATGTGTGTGTGTGTGTGTATGTATGTGTATGTATGTATAGATATATGCATTCTATATGTATATATACATATATACACATACATGTGCATTTTACACACACACACACACACACACACACATATATATATATATATATGTGTGTGTGTATATGTGTGTATATAAGCATATAAATATATATTTATATATATATATATATATATATTTATATATATATATATATATATATATATGTATAATATCATATGTATGTGTGTGTACAGTATATGTACATATATGTATACATATCAAGAAAATTTAATATGAAAGTTTCAGCTGTGATATTTTATCATATTTTATCTTGTTCCATTTAGAGAAAGTTGCCTTCATGTTGGAGTAATTTATGACGAAGCCCTTGGAGGCAATTGAATTCAACAGTTGGAGCTTGTAGTAATTACTCTGACGATGGATCAAATTATAATGTTCAACCTTACTCCTGTGGCTATTTATAGCCTACTTTTATCTATTGTTGATGATTAGTTTTTCATCGGTATTCGTTTGCCTGATTGCTTCCTTCATTGTTTCTGTGTCTGATATAATTTCTATTCGTCTTTGCTTTTTGCTTCATTTTCTTATATTTTATATCTTTCAGTACAATTAATTTGGATACCTTTACTTTAAACTTGGCATTAGATTTGTAAACTTTTATATGTTACACTGAAAATTGTATATATATATATATATATATATATATAAATATATATATATATATATATATATGTTAATTTTTTACATTAATTCGTGTTTTTCACTTAATTCATATAAGCCATAAATAGCTCTTGATATCGAATTCGCTCTGCGTCGGGATCAAAGACCCAATGGGGGATTAACATTTTGATGATAGCGTAGTCGGTAAAGGATTCAACCCTAAGTCAAAACTGAGGTTCCAGTGACTTATCCCATGGCCACAAATTCGATATTAAGAGGTATTTTATGACTTTTGTAAATAAATGATAAACACGAGTTGATGTGAAAAAATTATCATTAAACACAGCCAAGTATTACAAACTCATGAACAGGCTACAATGAATTCGACAGGAAAATGTATATAAGAGTTTTAATGAAATTTTATCTCTCTTTGTGGTCAAGTGTTAAGTCGCTGGAACCACAGTTTCGGCCTGAAGCTGTTATTCTAACGTTAATTCCCCCAGGATTATTAGAGTACATTCCCCCTTGGGTCTTATCCCGAGGCAGAGCGAATTCGATATTAAGAGGTAATTATGGCCTCTATATATATATATATATATATAGGTATAAATATATATATGTATATATATATATATATCTACAGTATATATACATATATATATATATATATATATATATATATCTACAGTATATATACATATATATATATATATATATATATACACACACATATATATATATATATATATATATATACTGTATATATATGTATAATATATACATATATATATACTGTATATATATATATATATATATGTCTATATACTGTATGTTATATATATCTATATATGTATATATATATAAATATATTTATATATATATATATATATATATACTGTATATATATATATATATATATATATATATATATGTATATATATATATATATATATAATATTTATATGTGTGTATATATATACATATATATATATATATATATATATATATTTATATGTGTATATATATATATATATATATATATATATATATAAAAGCAACCGCCCCCTGTCTTAGGTTAGAGATCTCTTGCTTGAGGGTACACTCGAGCACTCAATTCTCTTGTTTCTCTTCCTCTCGTTATTTTGAAGTTTTTATCCTATTGTTATTTTCAAGATTTTATAGTTTATATATGAATGATTTATTTTGATGTTATTATTGTTCTTAAACTTCCCTTGTATTTTTACTTATTTCCTTTCCTCATTGGGCTCTTTTCCCTGTTTTAGCCCTTGCTGTTATTCTTAAAGTGCTTCTCTTATCTGTCGTTCTTATTATATGCCCTGCCCATGTCTATTTCTTTTTCTTACATGTCGTTAGTATATCCACTACTTTAGTTTCCGCTCATACCTGTGATTCTTTTTTCTGTCTCTTTGCGTTATCTCCATCATTATTCTTTCCATTGCTCTTTTGAGTTGTAATTAGCATATGTTCGCAAAATTTAGCAGAGCTAGAATTTTCTTATGCATAAGCCATTACTGGTAGGATCATCTGATTAAATATTCTTTTTTAAGAGAAAGTGGCATTTTATTTTCATAATCACGTTTCTTTACCAAAAGCTTTCCATCTTATGTTTATCCTTCTTTTAATTTGGGTCTCATGTCCTGGGGAAACACTTTACTGCCTGCCCTTGCGTACGTATGTTCATTAACAATTTCTAAAGATTTGTCCCTTATTTGTTGACTCTCTAGTATTTTTTTAAATACAATTTAAGTGAAAATGCTCTTTGGTAAAGTGGTAAACTAATCCTACACCTCTTTCCACACTCTTTCAAATACACTTCAACTTTAAAACCGTATCCTACCTATGCAATGATTTACTGGGAACTTCCCAACCAATAAAACAGTTATATTTTCTGATAAAAATTACTGTTTCTTGTATCATACAAAAGATAGTTGTCATATGTTTTAGTCATTAGGTAAACAGAAATTAGTTGACCAAAATTTCAACCGGCCCTCAGAAGTGCAAAGTAAATAAAGCAAGACAGTGATTTAAGAATAAATATATGCTACGATGGTTGATAAAAAGAATGAACATTTTAAGGTATGTCTACATTCAAATTCTTAAGCCCATTCCAGTACCAACGTATCATCGAAGGGTATTTCTATGATTGGTCTCTTTTAGGTCGTGATCTATCCAAGATTATTTTTCCAAGTAAACTTACTCGCCACCTCATAATGAAACTAACCTTTTTCTACCACACCTTCTCATTGGGTTCCGTACAACACTAGAACCCTTTTTGCTTCCGTGAGGTCTTGATGGGTCTCATTAAATTAATTCAATAAGGTGATGTTGAGAGAGGCAATTCATATTGCACGATTTTATTTTAGTCATTTTTTTTTTTTTTTAAGGATAGAATTATGGTTCGTTAACTTACGTCATTGCTAATCTACTTGGAAAGGTTCTGCCTTACAATTGACCAATGAATATTTCGATTTTTATTTCCATTTTATTCCGACAGGAACAGGACGCATTTGAAGCGGGATTATTGAATTTTATAATTTTTGGTCTCATTTGTGTTGTTTGCATCAGATTTTTGTATGCAAATGCTATTACAGCAAATATATTATTACGTCAAATTTGTAATCTCTACTCAGAATTTGACATATTTCTCTCCCCCTGCCTCATACACAAAGTGTCTTCAAGGTATAAATATGTCAAGAAAGTGCTGTATTTAAGCATGTCGTTTAGCCATAACACTAGTTTTACTGTCACTAAAAATTTATTTTCAGACCTCCATTCCATTAAGGGATTTATTTAGAGTTCTCTGGAATTGCAGTTTGGAGGTAATAACACTTCGAACTTAATATGTTGAAAACTTTTGTAACCTCATTTACAGCCTTTATCAACCACGTTGTTCTCTCTCTCTCTCTCTCTCTCTCTCTCTCTCTCGCACACACACACTCACACACGCATAAACATCCATATGTTGGAAACTATATATATATATATATATATATACACATATATATTTATATATTCATATACAGTATATATACAGTATATATATGTGTATGTATATATATATATATATATATATACCGTAAAACCTTATCCACTATCGTTATATTTTGAGAACCCCGCAGTTGCAGAATTCCGTGCTTATAGGATATATAAACTTGTAAGTACAGTCAGCCCTCAATATTCATAGGTTCTATCTTCGCGAATTCGGCCATTCTCGATACAGAAACTCGTATAACCTATTAAATGAAAAATCACCCATTCGCGGTTTCACATTTAGTAATCTCGCGAGCCAAATTTTTCAAACCGATCGGGGTCCTTTGCACCCGGCTTTCTTCTCTCTCTCTCCCCCCCCCCCCCCCTTCTCCCTATCCTTCTTCACCTCCTCTCCCTATTCACCTCCTCTCCCTCTTCACCTCCTCTCCCTCTTCGCCTCCTCTCCCTCCTCACCTCCTCCCTCTTCACCTCCTATCTCTATTCAACTCCTCTCCCTCCTCACTTCCTCTCTACACAGCACAGCAGCCCATCTCTCACTGACAAATATATATGATAACTTTATAACTAACACGTGTAAGCTATCCAGCGATAAACTGTCTGCATAGTCCTTCTAATAATGAAAATTAAGAGAAATTCACACATTCATTATAATTAAGTAATATTTGGTATGTAGTATATTAATGCTGATGAAAATATAAATTTGCATTACAGTTCAAAGAAAAAAAATAAAGATTTTGAAATTAGATTATTGTCATTTAATTATCGTATCCATGAATCATTTTACATTAGAAGAATTCTTATTTTAACGAAGAAAAAATAAGAAAATTATAATTTATAAAGAATTTAAGATAATTGGTAACTTCTTTATTTGTTAACGAAAAAAATGCACTTTTAGTTTTGAATAAGGCTTTTTAGAATTACCGTCATGTGAAACTTGTTCAATTAAGATTATCTCAAATTTTGATAGATTAATTTTTTTCACCAGATTGGGCAGGAGATTAAATTTTCCCTCAATTGTTCCCTTAGGGTTTAGATCATAAATCACTAATAGCTGTAAACATTTTTTTTTTTTTCATTCCGAGTGCCGGATAAATTCTTAAAAATTGTAGGGGATTGGAAATTATGGCTGGACATATTTGATGTTATCTTATGCTGTTTAAAGAAACTTCTTAGAAAAAAAGAAAAAAAATCAAATATTTCCGTTAACAAATAAGCGAGAGGAAAACATTTCTTTATGACACAAACAAATGATCCTTACTGTATATGTTTTAAGGCCAGGTGTCCCATGTTATGTTATGCAGAGAATTTTACTTAAATGTGTAGTTTAAACACACTTGAAGGTTTTTTTTTTTCCATTCTATTTACATATGATAAATATTTATACGTTCATTGAAAAAGAACTCCTAATAGTCTATTTACAGTAATACATTATATACAAAATCTTGAAATTCAGCATTCGATTTCATCAGTTCAGACAGACTAGTTTGAGCAGATATTATTGTATTCTCAAATATCATGACTTTTAAAAAGATGATATTGCATTCTCAAATATCATGACTTTTAAAAAGATGATATTGCATTCTCAAATATCATGACTTTTAAACAGATAATTGTGCTTCACTCTAAAGCATAATTTTCTTTTGTTTTCAATTTTGGTTGCATTTTCAACCTCAACTATTAGTGACTATTTTTTTTCTTTTACTTAACAGTGTCAGTGAGTGTTGTTAGATATGAAAAAAAAATGTTTTGTTGTTACTTACACATAGTGTGGT
>NC_090725.1:212186199-212198699 GCF_036898095.1 Palaemon carinicauda | reverse complement strand
CGGTATTAATTAAATCTCGAGTATTAAGTTTTTGACATGACATGTACTGTTCATTACACTCAGCATTGCTGGACATAAGTATGGCAGCCTAATATTGTGTGAAGTTATGATAGTATTTTGTCAACTGTTTTTTTTAATTGCTCAGCCTTTTTTTTATCCTTTTTAGTTTAGGTAGTTTCTGTTATCTAAATTTTTTTTGCTTGGATTTATTTAAAATTTAAGCATTTTATGTGGAATGTTACATTTGTTCCGGCACATTATTATTTATCTATATAAAAATGAGTAACAACCGTTGGTGATTGTTGGTGCAATAAGATTAAGCATGTACCTCTCTCTCTCTCTCTCTCTCTCTCTCTCTCTCTCTCTCTCTCTCTATATATATATATATATATATATATGTATATATATGTATAGTATATATATATAGTATACATACGTACATATATATATATATATATATATATATATATATATATATATATATGTATATATTATACACACACATATATATATATATATATATATATATATATATATATATATATATATATATATCTATATCTATATCTATATCTATATCTATATATATACACACTGTATATATACTACCACTCCTGTCCAGACAGTAACACCTATCTCACTTAACTGATATATAGTCTTATTTTTGTATGTAATTTAAGGGGATTTGATTTCCAAATTTTACTTAAGCTAACCATTATCAGATATTATTTTTTCAATCTTTCATTAAACTCTATACCGAAAGACCCTGTATTAGAGATCATAGTTCCTAAATATTTAAATGATTCCACATTAATCCTTTCTCCTTCCAGTGATATTTCATCTTCAATTTTATATTCCGTTCTCATCATCTCTGCCTTTCATCTATTTATCTTGATCCCAACCGCATGTGATATTTCATGCATTCTATTAAGCAAGATTTGCAAGGCCGGTGGCATTTTGCTAATAAGGACAGCGTCATCAGCACACTCGAGGTCAGCTAATTTCCTGTTACCAATCCAGTCCAATCTTCTCCGCCATCCCCAACTTTTCTATGCTCTACAAAATCCACGAGGAGGATAAACAACATAGGCGACAACATATTCCCTTGGAGTACTCTGCTGTTCTCTGTAAATTCATTTGATAGGACATCACTAACATTAACTTCGCACTTGCTATGCTCATGAACAGACTTAATAAAATTTAAAAATTTAAGAGGAACTTCATAGTAATGCATGACTCTCCACAAAATTGGCCGGTGCACACTATCAAAGGCTTTTCCATAGTCCACAAATGCCATCAAAAGTGGATTTCTATATACCACACGTTGCTTTACAACATGTCTTAAAATTAAAATCTGGTCAGTCCAACTTCTACCTTTTCGAAATCCTGCTTGTTCATCTCAGCTTTTCATCAATATTTCTCTCCAGTCTCATTAGAATAAGCATACCATATATTTTCATAATTGACGTGATGCCTCTGTAATTATTGCAGTCAGTCAGGTCTCCTTATTTTGCCAATTTCACCAACACTCTTAACTCCCATTCATTAGGTTTTGCCTCTTCATGCCACGTTTTACAAAATATTCTTGTAAATTTTCTGGGAATCACTTCATTTTCTGTCAAAATCATCGCGGCAGTTATTTCATCATATCCAGAGGCTTTCCGTCTCTCGAATTTTTAATGATAGCTTCGACTTCAAATACATTGAATTCATTCATGAGCACATCAACGTCTTCCTCAGCTTCAGGTATATCAATCTGATAATTACCTTCATATTCCCTATTCATGACCTCATTAGAGTGTTCCATCCAACGTTGCCTTTCTTCATCGTCTGTTGTTATTACAGTTCCATCTCTCTTTTAGATACTTATATGATGCTTCTTTTTTGCCCCAGTATAGATTTCATGAATAATTCTATGAGCTATTCTTATACCATAGCCAATCCTTTAATTCATAGCTTTGTCAACGTCATCTGATTTCCTGTCTAAATATTCTCTCCAGTCATTCCTGGCTTTTCTTTTGACCTCACTATTAATACTGGAATACTTGACATGCTCTAACTTGTAATTTTCATTACTTTCTGGAAAACTTTCAACAATCAATTTCTGTCTTTTCTCCTTTTTATAGTATTCCAAGTATCATTTGATATCCATGGTTTTTCCTTGTAACTGCGTGTCCCAAAACTTCGCTACCAACTGACTGATAAATGATCTTAATTTCACACCAGTCTTCCTTAATTGCTCTTCGTCTCTTTAAGGTGTCTAAGGCTGCAAATCGATTCCTACATTCAATTGGAAATTTTTTCTCTGTAGGCTACTCATCTTCTAGAAGCTTAAATGTATCAAACCTAGGTATTCTATCTACATTTCTGTTGGGTGCTTTCAGTTTTAATTTCAGTGTGACATTGAGGAGCTGGGGATCACTACCAATATATGCACCTCTGTAGCATCTTGCATTTCTCAGAGTCCTCCTCCTTTCTTTATCAATAACTATATGATATATTAGATTTTTGTAATTGTCACATGGTGAAGTCCATGTATATTTGTGGATGTCTTTTTGCTGGAAAAGAGTACCTCCAATAAAAAGATTGTTTGCTGAACAAAAACGTATAGAATGTGCTCCAATTTCATTTGCAACTTCGCCAAGACAATCAACACCCACCACATTCTCTATACCTTGATTATTCCTTCCAACTTTAGCATTGAGGTCACCAATCACAATTTTTATATTTCTCTCTTGGATCTCATCTATTACACTCTCCAGCTCTTCATAGTATTCATCTTTCCTTTCTTCAGGGGAATCATTTTTTGCCGCATAGCATACTATAATACTTATAATGCAATGCTTTGATTTGAATATTGCAAATAAAAATCTACTATTTAAAGCTCTCCTTCCCTTAATTCCTTTCTGCTCTTGGTGTCATTATCATACCTACCCCTTCTCTTCCAACTCATCTGTTCTTCCTGAGTAGATATATATATATATATATATATATATATATATATATATATATATATATATATATATATATATATATATATATATATATATATGCCTTGGTCTAAGATTTCTTTACCAATCCACTTACAGTGTGTTTCACTTAGAGCCAAGATATCCAAACTATATTTCAAAAATTCATTCTCCACTTGTTTTAAGTTCCAATATGATTCATGGTTGTAACATTCCAATTACCAATTCTCAATTTTACTTTAGTATCTATAAACTGGAAGATTCTTAGACTGACTAAATCCATAGAGGATTCATTTGCTTTTTTCATCAAAGGTTAGCCACTTCCTTGTGATGCACAGTACAGTGCCTATATAACTAAGGTAAGTGATCCCTGTCGGTCCATACTGATTCCAGCCAAAGAGACATTTTGTCTATCGCCTTAAATTTCCCACATACCCAAAGTTCTCGTTACTCCACCAGGTTGCTCATCTGCTTATACTGTACTCATATAGCCATTGTCAAAAATGGATTGCCTAGATATACTGCCAAGCATTAATTTTGAACTCCCAAAACTTAACCCTTTTTTCATAATTTACAGTTTTAACTGTATTTTTACAATTCCTAATATTCTTTAATGGTTGAAACATTGAGTAAATCCATCATATTGGAATTCAACTGCTCTTGATCTTACTAAGAGAGTAGATGGCCTACAAGGAAGGTGATGAGTGAGGAGGAGGAGAAGATATTGTTTAGAAGGAGAGCCCCCTTCCATTAAAACTTCAGGATGCTTTATTTTAGCAGTTATTGCTCTTTTCCTTTGTAGTTTTTATTTTTTTCTTGGTATGGCCCAGGTTGACATATTTAGAATATTTCGAAAAAACTGTATTGTTTGATTGTTCCACAAATTATTTTGGGGTTTGATACAGTTTTATTTCTATAATTACTGAACTAATTGCTTCCTTTCAGACCTTCTCAATTGAAACCAAGGGTCTCAATCATAAGGTTTTGCTCCTTCTAAAGCTCCTGCAGTTCCTTAGTCATTAATTCTTCGTTGTGCCCTCCAATAACTCCTCCATTTCCTCTTCATTGACCTCAAAAGTTATGTTCATCCTTAGTAAGACCATATTCTACTCGGAATCCTTGGTCCCAACCCCTGAACTTTCAAAGTCGCTTTCATTTATGGCCTCCAGCCACAGTCTCCTTTAGGCAGAAGTCGTAGTCCTGTTAACAGCCTCCTGCCAGATATTGGCCATGAGACCAACACGTTGGAGGATATGGAAGTTGTTCTTCCAGATCTCCCTTAGGGTTAACTTCTTGTCAGAGGTCACTTCAAAGGGCCTCTAGAACTGTGGTTTTGTGTGAGGCTTCTTCAAATTTGAAATGACCTGGTCCATGCCGTGAAATATAGGAGTCCTGTTTTGGGGCAGTAACTTGACAGTGATGAAGTCATATTTCATTAACATAGATTTACAAGGGTGGAGGGTTACCAGATGCATTTTATTTGGCAAGGAGGGCCTTCAAAGGCTGGGGTTTCTCCTCTAGATTTATTTTGACACTTGGGCAAAACACTATGAATATCACTCAATTAAGAACTGTCCTATCACCCAAGTCTTATTTTTTCACCTACACATTACATTTAATTTTTTTTTTCTATGTATTATTATTTAACCCTGGAAATTCTCTTGAGTGTTGTATTGATAGAGGATTTAGTTTGAAATCGCCACTAGCATCTCCATAGAGCAATTGGAATGGTGAGTCCTGTATTAGTTTATCTTGGCAACGCCTTCTCTTCTCGGGTGATGTCGGTCCCGTTTGGCCTTTTCTCTCAAAATAGACCTGCCTTAGTATAATTAAACACTTGTTGGGGTTTATAATCCCCAGACTAATAAATTCCCAAAATTGGTAGCATATTAAGACTCAATATCTTTATCGGAACTTGTAACTTCTCCATATTTTACCACATTATATATGCTTGTCATATTCTTAAAGTTATCAAACCACCCATGACTTACTTTAAAAACTTCACGCTGTTCATCACTTGTTCTAGGCGTGTTTTTACAATATCAGCATACAGTAGCGTTTACAGTACCTCCATAGCCTTCTCACAAACCATTGTCCCATAAACGCTATAGCCCGCTAGCTGATCTACATTTATCCATTTATCCAAATAAAAAAAAAAATCAACTTTTTCTAATGCCGTAGATCTTGTGATATGTATTTTATCTCTTTAGCAATGTTAGCTTCTTTGAAAGCCTCTTAGTTTCACATTTGCAGAAATCGTAGAACTCAGCATACGGCATGCTACCACAACACACGCATACACCACTCATACTTTTCTACAATATTATATTTCTTTTTCTATCGGGATTTCAGACATATTTTTTGCTTGGCTTTTCTCACTCTCATAGATATTTTTAAAACCCACGATCAACATAATCAATAGGAATGTACGTAAAAAATAAGAAACATTCATAGTTGAATTTAACTTCAGCAAGACCGCTTAGTTTCACCCACAATGGTCGAAAGGCAAGGTCTGATACGATGCTTTCCAAGAAAAATTAATTTCCAAATGACACTTGAACAAAATTACATTTATCAGTATAGGCTATATATGTTTATATACATACACATGTATATATATACTATATATATATATATATATATATATATATATATATATATATATATATATATTATAAATATATATTTATATCTATATGTATGTATATATATGTGTGTGTATACAGTATATATATATATATATATATATATATATATATATATATATATATATATATATATATATATATATATATATATATATATATATATATATATATATATATATATATGTATATATATATATCATTCCTAGTCCAAAACTGAACAAAGTACTTAGACATGTCCTTCCACTCGCGTCAATCCATCATCATCTCTGCCATCCTTTATTTTTGCAATCTCTAGCGACCCATTCTATTATTCTTGATGTCCATCTATTCATTATATGTCCTTCCCATATCCAGTTTATTTCTTACATGTTTGAATATCCTCTACTTTAATTTGCTCACCTATCCATTGTGCTCTTTTTGTGTGTCTTTGTTACTCCCATCATTATTCTTTCCATAGCTCTTTGAGTTGTAACTATTTTATGTTCTAAGGCTTTAGTAAGGCTCCAAGTTTCTGATGCATAAGTTCATACTGGTAGAACCATCTGATTAAATACTTTTCACTTTAGAGAAAGTGGCATTTCAATTTCATAATCACATTTTGTTTAAAACAACAGCTCTTCATACTATGCTTATCCTGCTTTTAATTGCAGTTTTATGTCCTGGGGAACACTTACTGTCTGTCCTTAGTACTTATATTCATTAACAATCTGTAGAGGTTCGTCCAAACCCCTTATTTGTAGCCTCTCCACATTTTCATTGAACAATATCTTAGTTTTAATCATATTAATTGTCAGTCCTACATTTCTGCTTTCTCTATTCAAATCTTCTTTCATCTTTGGCAATCCATACCATGACTCACTAAACAGAACTATGTCATCTGCAGATCTTAAATTGTTAAGGTATTCCCCATTAATGCTAATTCCTATAATTTCCCAATCTAAATTTGTTTAAACTACTACTAGACGTGCTGTGAATAACTCCCTGTCTAACTCCTTCCTTAGTCGCAATTTTCTCACTATCTTTATGCCGATTTAGGATTCTAGTACTTTTCTTATAGACATTTTCGTGTTCTAACATAAGATTTATCTTTTCGTTGTCTTGGAAGGGCTTTCGTTACTGTTGAAGTTTTGACAAAATAAAATTTTTTCTCATAGTCTGCATATATATATATACATATATATATATATATATATATATATATATATATATATATATATATATATATATATATATACATATATATATATATATATATATATATATATGTGTGTGTAATATATATATGCATATACGTATTTTACACACACGCATATATATATATATATATATATAACATATATATATGTATATATATGTATATATATATATATATATATATATATATATATATATATATATATAGTGAGATATATAATAAATAAATAAAAATATATATATATATATATATATATATATATATATATATATATATATATAGTGAGATATATAATAAATAAATAAATATATATATATATATATATATATATATATATATATATATACATATACAGTTATAGTTATGTGTATATATGTACATTATTTATATATATGTATCAAGATATATAGTAAATATACATATATATATATATATATATATATATATATATATATATATATATGTGTGTGTGTGTGTGTGTATATTTACTATATATTTTGCCACTGAGTGGGGCAAGGCAGCCTCAACTTGGTGCCGGTCCCAAGACCGGGTAAATGGGGGGGGGGGGGTGTTGGCAGCAGGAAAGGCATCCGGTCATGAAAAATTAGCCAAAACAAGTATGGTCAGTGAATATATATATATATATATATATATATATATATATATATATATATATATATATACACATTCATTAATTCATACATACATACAGATCTCTCTTTTATATCAAGTCGATTTATGTCAATTCCGACTCCACGACTTCATGTTACTCGTGTTTGATTGTTAAATATAAAATAAAATCCACATGATGCGATTTTGCACGATATTGTGTTAGTCTCTTTACCGCCCAATTGTAATGAAAATTTTCTAAAAACATACTAATTACGATTCTATTTGTAAAAAATGCCTAAACATTCAGTAATAAGATAATATATACATATTGTACATAGAATTGTGCACAGACAGTATTTTAAATACATAAAGTACTGTACTGTATTAAAAAGGAAAACTGTTCCTGCATATAACTTTTTTTTTCACTCTTCGCAAAGGTGTACAGTGGAGGTTGAAGCACTTTGCTTTGTTAATTTGTTAAGTCAAACACTTGATTTATGAACGATTTTTAATAGTACAGTGTGCTATTTTCTAATACTTTACCTGTGACTTAAAGACAAAATAATCTGGAATCCTGGTATTGAGAACTCAGTACAGGGATTACAATATGATAGAGAAGATGTGACGAGTCTCGATTTTCCTACTTGTTCCTGGTAGAAGGCCTACCGCCTACGTGCATAGAAGTTATCGTTTTGAATCTTGGCAATCTTTCTTGAATTTAACCATGTCCCGCTAAAAAGTAAAGCTATTGAATCCATACACCGTGTATAATAATACAAAATAAATTAAAGATAATGAAGAAATATGGAAACTTTATGTGCGCCGTAGACCTAGCTCGGACAAGGGTGTTCATAAATATAAAGTGAAACGGATCCTTTGTCAAAAACATAGTCTATCAATGTGAAGAATTAACATACCTAAGTTACACTTTTTCTCCATAAATTTACAAAATCAATACTGTACTCAAAGATGATATCATAAGAATTTCGTATACTAATCCTTTAACACCGAATTACAGGCAATATCTAATAAAATCATATATCCCAAATCTGACTGAAACACTTTTTCTGTCGAATTGAATAACTTTTGTCATTGTTACTCTCTTCTTAACACACAAAATATTCGAGGATGAGATCACGCTTATTCAAAAAGGACATCTAACATGTATGGCAACGAATGTCATAAACAGCAAACATAAATGAATCGCTTCAAATTTAAAAAACCATGCAGTGAAAATCCACAAATCACACAAAGCAATAAAAAAATTATTTCTTAATTATCCACACAGAAACAAGTGTGTTTGTTATTTGTTATCTTAAGAAAAAATTGAGCTTTACTCGAATCTTTAACACTGAAAACATTTTACTGAACCAGTTACTTTCTTCAATCAATACAAGAAAATTAGTGTTCTTCATTTTACTTTAGCATTGCTTAAAGAAAACAGTATGAGAACCTCGTTGTTCTATACACTTTCATAAAATCTTACAACACATTCGTTAATCATAAAAAATACAGATCTTTGTACCACATTACCTAACTTAAGTGGTTGATTGCTGAAGGTTGCCTTAGGTCCTCGTTCTACAGTTGCTGTCTGGGACCTCTAATAATTTTCGGGGTTATCCTTGGCCTATGTTGGCCTATCAGGACCTTGGAGGAAAAGTCCTATGACAGGACGGCCGCTGCTGTTGATTCGATGACAAGGATCTCCATTGATAGGGTATTTGCTGCACCAGAACTGCATCTGATGGTCGGCTGACAGGTCCCCATAGAAGGGTCCCGGCCCACTATCTCGGATGGCGAGTTTCGATGCTCTTTACTCCCGCGACAGGAACCCAAACTTGTCGGCAATCGTGAGCGTATCGTCTCCATTTCCCACTGGAACATCGCCGTGTCGTTTACTCGGGGACGAGAGTGTACCATATGACCAAAATTCATATATCAAAGTCTGAATAGTTTCCTATGATTATTTTATATTCGTTTTCAGTATTATCACTGATGAGATTTCATGGTTGTGAAGTTTTTTTTTTTTTAAATATTTTGTCTTTGATGAATTATTACCAAGAAATAATATCTTGACCTTATAGAAGAGATTTTAATTTTTACCTTACAGAAATTAAATGTTGTCATGAAATGACAGAAGCCACAAACTCATTTATATATAATGGAAGTTACTTACGACAACGACTGTGCCTATTGATGAAAATCTAGCAATTGGAGATCCAGTGCAGTGTACAAGTATAGACATTCAGGAAAGGATAGAAAAGCATTGCATTTTAAGCTACTTTAGGAATTTGATCATGGCCCAGAGGATCCCAATTTGAACTCATCACAGCAATGATACTACATTTTGTTGGAAAGTAAAGTTGCACCATAGCTGGGCAGCAGCATCAGCAAGGAAAACCCAGCAAACAACCAGTAAAAGAGCCATTCCAAGAGGATGCACCAAATCAAGAACCATCGCAGTTTTCATTACTTGACATTCGGGGGAAGATGGAAAAACTTTCCCGTGTAAATTGCATTGGGCATCTGATTAAAGCCCTGGCGGCATGACTTCTTGGTCAAATAAGTAAGGAGAAAAACCAGAAGGATGGCGTTTTCAGGCTCCATGATTTAAAGGGAAGTCATATTGTAATATATATATAAAGAAATACCTTGGTGTACGAATAAATCAGAATACAAGCAAATTGGTTTAAGAGCATGCAATTTCAAATCAGTTTACAAGCATTGTATCGGTCTGCAAACAAATATTCCTCCTGTATAAAGAAGAAAAGCATGCGGTCGACCTGCAAAATCTTTACATTCATACTACAACATTCATGATTGTTGTAGCTACAATTCTGAACAATAAAGAGGATAGTAAAGTATTAGACAATGCAGAACTGATGCTGTCGATGACGGCTCTATGGCAACATGACCTTAAAACTGAATGGTATGTTTATTTGGAATAGTGAAAAGCAGTTAGAAGGAGGTACGATTACCAAAAACACTAATTTAGGAAAAGCAATGGTATTGGAGCTGAATAAGGGTCCGTACTAAAGGAATGTGGAAATTTCAACCGTGGAGTAGACGTTAGAAATGCGGGAAATCTGTAAAATGTTTCAAAAGATATAATTTTTTTCTGGGCGAACACTGAATCTATTTAATAACAACAATGCTATGTTGTATGTAACTCTAAGATAGGTTTCTTGTCAAAACTGAATGTAAGATTGGCCTGGATTTTAGTGCTGCCTTTGACTGTGTTAATCTGGAGGACATTGTTTTTTGTTTTGAAACTCGAGCATTTGGGAGTGGGTGGGTCTTTTGTTAGCTTTATTATTGAATCTTTAAGTAATAAATTGTAAAGAGGTGTTGTTAATGGGCACCATAGTGAGTAATGTATAGGAATATGATATTTGGTGTTCCACAGGGAAGTGTTCTTGGCCCATTACTTTTCATACTATTTCCATATGACATGTGGTTTGGCCTAGAAAACAAGCTTGTTGCATATGCAGATGATGTTATTATCTGCATCAATTCCATCTCCTGAAAGTAGATCTGGGATTGCTGAATCCCTTAATTGAGAGCCAGCTAAAATTAGTGCATGGTGCAAATTATGAGGCATGAGGTTGAATCCTAACGGCACTCAAAGTATGATTGAAAATAGGTCAAGGACAGTGGATCCTCAACATCCGGATCAAAACCTTGATAACATTTTCTATATCTGTATGACTTGAAATTTTAGGTTTGATTCCTGAAAGCAAACTTACTTTTGAGAAACACATCAGGTCTGTCTCTTCTTCAGCACAAAAGATTGGCTTATTGGTTTTTGGTAATCATTCTTTTCTGAAGAAATGTTTTTATTCATTCATTTTACCTTGTTTCGAGTATTGTTCTCCTGTCTGGTCTACAGTTGCTGATTCTCATCCTAATTTGTTGGAGAGGAACTTACGGTCTATTAAATTTCTTATTCCTGATCAAGATATTAATCTCCGGCACTGTCATTCAATTAGTTCATGATGCATGTTGCATAAGATTTTTCATAATTCTGACCATCCTTTACATTCAGATATTCCCGGACAGTTCGATCTTGTTCGTAATACTAGGTATGTAATTGATTCTAATAGTCATGCCTTCTCCACCATAAGGCTCAATACTACAGAGTATTCTGGAAGTTTTATTCCAGCTATGATCAAGTGGTGGAATAATCTTCCTAATTGGGTAGTTGAATCGTTAGATCATCAAAAGTTTAAACTTGCAGCAAATGTTTCTATGTTGAAGAGGCTGATATAAGTCTCTCTATAGTTTATATAGGAAAGATCAATTTTAATAAGGTTACTGTTCTTGAAATATTTTATTTCATTTCTTCACTACTTTTCCTATAGTTTATTTTTCTTATTCCATGTCTTGATTGGGTTATTTTTTCCTGTTGGAGCCCTTTGCTTATAAAGCGTAAGCTAAGTAATATCGTTAGTAATAGTGAACCCCATTCAAGGGAGAGAACGCCTGATAAAGTTCTCATGGAGGGAGATTCTCCATCCAAGATGTAACCCTCCTCCTCTTCCTCCTGCAAACCAGCCACAACTAGTCTCAATGGTAAATTTAGGGTTAATTTGTGAACATTTATATTTTTTATTGTAAATTAATGATTTTGTATTCATTTTTACGTTAGGGCTATAATTTCTTCATTAAATGACATTGCAAACCTTTAAAAGTAAAGTAAGTGTATGTGTAGTTATGAACATGTGGAAAACAGAGGGAATTCCTTATTGGTTTTGATTTACAAGCAACTTTGATTACGAGCTTGCTCCTGGTATGGACGAAATTTGAAGGTACTACTGTATGTATATATATATATATATATATATATATATATATATATATATATATATATATATATATATATATATATATATATATATATATATATATATATATATATATATATATATATATATATATATATATATATATATATATATATATATATATTAGGTTTTGTCGGTATCATATTTCTGTATCAATATACGTGAAATAATCTCGTAGATACATGGTACACACTGTGGGATATGTGCTTGAGAGAGAGAAGCAATTAGCCCT
>NC_090725.1:212173699-212181199 GCF_036898095.1 Palaemon carinicauda | reverse complement strand
GTTCAAGACACTCCTATCAGGTGAAACTGGAGAAGTACATAGACTTTAAAGCTGCCCCAGTGCTGGTGGAAGGCATCCTCGAACACTGCACCCAGATATGCCCTGGAAAGCAGTATATCGGAAGCTTCCAATTTAGAGCTGTTGGGAACAGCCTGATTGATCCAACAATCTGT
The DNA here is from genome assembly GCF_036898095.1 of Palaemon carinicauda. Lineage (NCBI taxonomy): Eukaryota > Metazoa > Arthropoda > Malacostraca > Decapoda > Palaemonidae > Palaemon > Palaemon carinicauda. Next base: position 212,181,026 of record NC_090725.1, on the reverse strand, counting down.
GATAGAGGTAGAATTGACCTCTGCCCTTTTGCGAATTTCCACGACTAACTTCCAAAGCTGCAGAGAAATTTTACCTCCTTGTTTGCTTGTATATGTCTTTTTGGTGAAGTTGTTGACCATCGGTATCTCTTGAGTGCCCAGTCAAAGAGTGCAAAAGTGTGTGAAGTCAAGGAGAGGCATTTGACGCTCCAAAGGATGATATTGCATCGACGCTCCTGGTCAGTGCATTGTTTCGACCTTATGTGTTGTTCGAGGTGGGCTCCTCATGTTTACTTCACCACATCTGTGAACCACAGAAGTTCTGGGGGAAACGGAAGAGGGGGTAAGCTCTCTAAAAGGTTTGTCTCGTTACGTCACCATTCAGAGTCCTTTCTGGCATCCTCCTCTATCAGAGTTAATGATAGAGGAAGGAGGCTGTCTTCCAATCCATGTCACTTCATGTCTCATTGACAAGACCGCAGGTGAAGACGACAATTTGGAACAAAAAATTCCAGAGAGGACATATGAACCAGCAACTTCTGCCAAGGCTGTACTGGCAAATGGTTTTTGAATGAAAGGGATAATCATCTCTTGCACACATACCAGTCTGCTTGGAGAGGCAAATACTTCATGCAATGGTGTTGATGTCCATATCTGGGCAAAATATATTTGTTTTGGTGTTAAAAGTGACCTTTTCTAGTTTATCATGATCCCAGGGGTCGTGACAGAACAAGAGAAGCCTGTCTCGGTGGAGAAGAAGGTTGTCCTCTGAGTCCGTCAGGATCCACCAATTATTCTGGTAATGGAGAAAAGGATTGCTGTTGGTGAATGCCTATGTTGAAACTAAAGTAAAAACTCTGGTGGAACTTTATAACTGTTAAACGAATGAAGCAAAGAACTGTGCATTGGTACACTCTACTTGCTATGACCCACTGTGGTACTTCCTGGCTGCCGGCTAGATTGGGATCCGGAAGCACACTTCCTCAAGTCGATCGTCTTCATAAAGCCTAATAGCCTGAATGCTTGCTTGGTTGTGCCTGGAATCTCCCTTCTGAACGAGGTTTTCAGAACGATCATTTAGGTTGAGAGGTCTATAACCAGCCTCCGGCTTCCAGACTTCTCGCCAAGAGCATTGACTGAAAAAGCCCAGAGAGCCGTCAATTCCACTGCTTTCAGTAAAATTCCTTGGACTGTGCTAAAGGCACACTGAATGTGTGCTTGCGAGTGTCCTTATTCTCTGTCCCATGTATGCATGGAAGTAATTGGGAGAGCACAATAAGAGCTTAAGCTTGTAGGTTGACCTGCTGAGGGAGGTGGCATGTAAATAGATAGGAAAGCACCAGTATTTGACTGCTCTTAGATGGCACCCCACCTACTAAGTCCAAAATTTTGAAATGAGAGTACTAGCGGAGGTGCCCCCTTAGGAGAGTGCTCTAATCAGCAGATAAGAGGGCACGCAATTGATTGTGAGTGGGCGAGAAGATGTGTGAATGATTGCCAGCAGGTGTCGATCACAAGCTGAGCATATAAGGTTGTGGCTTGCGATCGCACATGTGTAATGGCATTTTCTTAGGCATTCTAACATCTAAAGAAAGACCATAAATAAATGAAGTTGAAAGACATGTCTGAGGCCTTTGTTCTACAGTGAACCAGTAACGGTTGATGATGGTGACGACGACTCTTAACTTCTAGTAGCATTTCTATTATCATTCTAATGGGAGTATGTAGTCGCTAACAGATTTGTGATTGCAAGCTGATATTGTTCCAACCGATTATCGGGATCGCAAGTTGCTGAGCGGGAAGTCAAATAGCGTGACATGTTGTGTTTCTTTCCTTGTCTTCAGTAAAGGATTGGGCACCACCCTCTCTTCCCACAGTAGGAGTGGCATGTGAAACTCCTATCAACTTAATTGTCCAATAGTGGAAAAGCAGGACAGTAGCTCCATTCTCCTCTGACCAGCAGTGTGCCTAACATCTGCTGACTGAATACCTGGTACATGCCCAAGGATGAGAAAAGTATGAGGATCATGCTAGACAAACGTAATCTTTTGGTTCCATACGGAGGGCGACTCCAGTCCTATGGTGATCTCTCTTATGTCACATTTCGTTCCTCCCTGTTCCGGGAAGACAGACTATCACGACACCTTTTTGGTAGATTTAGTCTCCTAACCAGTGTTGCAATGGGTCTGATTCCATCTCCTGTTTGCATGGGAATGAGCAGTAGCCACTATAGATTCAAACCAGTGTTGCAACGGGTCTGATTCCATCTCCTGCTTACATGGGAGTAACGAGGAGCCACCATGGATTTAAATCAGACTTGGAACAACTGATGGGAGCCATAAGTTTCGCTAACCCTTGTCATCAAGCAGAGCTTTTTTCGTAACTTTTTGAAGTTCTCTAATGATGGAGCTTTACCTCACCTAAAAGAGGACCATAATTCCTTTGGCAACTCGTTGGTAACCTTCGACAAAGGATGTTCCGTTTCGCAAATCTCTTTTTGTGGAACTCAGGGTATGAATAGGCACACATATATTAGTTTCGCACTATTCTATGAATCTGGGAAGACCGGCACTTCACAAGAGTCCGCTGATATCATCGCTAGATCACAATAACTGAATGTGTACATTTACTCCAGCACAGACGTTTCAGAGGTGAGGATATCTTTCCCTTTGGCAGAGCAACCCTTGTGGTGTCGAGCATGGTAGAGATACAAATACATCTCACACTCTTCTCCTTTTAGAGAAGATCGAGGACGAGAGAGACTGTTCCAAATACCCCTTCTAGAATCAGGTGTGTATCCTGAATCATGATCTCACCAGAAGCTCAAGAGGTGCTAGGGTGATAACTCAATTGTTCCCAGGTGGAGCATGTGTCAGCGAAGTGCATGGGGGTTCAGGAGAGAAGGGGTTGTCCAGTGGAGACGGGTCAGGTAGACCACGCACATGTATCCCAGAGGAGTAGGGAAGGCTTGGTAATTCTAAGTAAGTCTCTTCCTTTGGTGGGGCGAACATTCTATAGGAAGTGCATGTGAATCCATGGTATCGTGTGAAGTTCTGTCACTTGTTGAGCGAGTGTGAGCATGCTCTTTACTTTCCAATGTTAAGCATATCAGGAGCGTGCTAAGTACAGACATTGTCTGGCATACAGGGTTCCAATCTGGTCAGGAAAGGATGTGTGTATAAAGTAATGGGTTAATCAGTAAACAATGATTCAATTCCAAACACTGTGCTCAAAGACGTATTGTTCGCAAGCACAAACTTCAATCAAAGAAAACTCCTCTCTGTAGAGAGAGCTTGTTCCTGCTGATATCGTCATTTTCTGAACTTGTAAGGGGGATGACAATCGGGAAGACTGTCATCTCAAGGGTGCTTTCATAAGATGTGAAGATCATTCCCCTTTTGCGTAAAAAGTCCCAAAAGTTCCTTTTAATGAACTTTTAAAGTTAAGTTTGCTTAACTGCAGATAAGCAAACAATCACAAAAAAATACTTGGGAAAAGTAATTAAGAAGATCCTACTCCAGTCACTAACTGGTAGAACATCTGTTCTCACTGATGTCTGAAATCAGAATGAGTGCTGAGTGAGTAAACAAGTGGGTGGGGCCTCCCATGCCCTGCTGCTAACTACCAGCCACTTGTTTATGCTTTGTTATAAAAGTTTAATAGCCCTATACTCAAATTTAGCTGATAATCTACCCTAGGTAAAGAACGGTTTGTATTTGTGCGGGAACAAATCTAGATCAGGTATAATAAATTAGACTGCAAGTTCTTGTCGAACAAATTAAGGTGAGATTCAGCAGCTGAAGACCAGACAGAGCAGTACTCGAAAGAATGTAGAATGAAAGAATTAAATCACTTCTTCAGAATAGATTGATCACCAAAAATCTTAAAAGACTTTCTCAATAAGCCAATCAAACAAAATGTGTTTCAAAAAAGTAAATTTGAAATCAAGAATCACACCTAAAATTTGAAAGTTGGGTAGAGTTAAAGAAACATTATCAAAGCAGAGAGTTTGATGTTCAGTGGCCATAGTCCTCAACATATTACAATCATACTTTGAGATTTGTTAAGGGTCAACTTCATGCCCCTTAATTTGGTAGAGTTAAAGAGACATTATCAAAGCAGAGAGTTGAATGTTCAGTGGCCATTGCCGTCGACATATTACAATCATACTGTGAGTTGTTAGGGGTTAACTTCATGCCCCTTAATTTGGACCAAGCATTAATATCAACGATCTCTATTAAAGGATTCATTAACACCAGATCTACTGTACATTCAGGTGATGGAATTTAGTCAGAGAGAGTAGCATGATCTTCATATTCATTGAGCTTATTTGTAGGCCAAACCACATCTAATGAGTATATAGCATGAAAAGTATTGGGCCAAGAACACTACCCTGAGGAACACTAGATATCACATTCCTATACTCACTATGGTGTCCATCAACAACAACTATTTTTAATCTATTACTTAGAAATTCAATAATGGTGCTAAGAAAAGGCCCACCTACTCCCAACTTTTTGAGTTTGAAAACAAGAGCCCCATGATTACTTCCTGACCACAATCAAGTGGTTTCTGTACAGCATTGGATATTGTAAAAAGGGCATCACATGCTCCAAGGCCTTTGTAAAATTCAAATTCCAAACTAAGGGACAAATTATTACTATCAGCATACCTATTTAAATGTTTTGCCCAAAGATGTTTAAAAGTTTAAATAATATAGAAGGTATGGAAATTGGTCAGTAATCAGCTGGGCTAGAACTACCTGAATACGTATTTCCCTAATGGAATAACATTACCAATTCTCCAACAAGCGCTAAAAGAATCTCATCTTGCTAATTTGTGGATAATAGCAGCAAACTTAGTAACTTAGAAATCGGTAGTCTTAATAAAAAAGATGAAAAATACTATTTGGGTGTACACCAAAGTTCACCAATGTGTTTTAATTTCATGAGAGAGAAAAGATAAACTAGTTAGTTGAGTCTCAGGAAAATAAATGAGGAAGTTAGTTTCTCATTACTCTGCTTACTATTAAACACATCAGCCAAAAGGGTTGCCTTTTTCTTTGCCCAGTGAGTGACAGAGCCATCTGTTTTTAACCCACCAGTTATGTTCATGGGTTGTAGCAGAAGAGGTTTCTTTTTATGGTTAAATTGATTCTTTTGCAATTGAAGCATAAAGTCTTTGAGCAACAGCTCTTACCTGAGTATTGTTATTCAAACTCAAATCTGATCTGTTACCCTGCCAAAGATAATAGGCCTCTTGCTTCTCCAAGAAAGCACGTCTAAAATGAATATTGAACCAGGGTTTACTTTTATACTCTGTATTTGAGAATGGAGAAGTCTATCTATTATTGATACCAGACTTTTCAATAAAGAGAACAACAGGCTCAACACTTTTATACAGTTGTTACCAATTAAAATGTAAAAGATCACTCAAAATGTCATTCCAGTCTGCTTGATATATATATATATATATATATATATATATATATATATATATATATATATATATATATAGATAGATAGATAGATAGATAGATAGATAGATTATATATATATATATATATATATATATATATATATATATATATATATATATATATATATATATATATATATATATATTACATGAGTATGCCACATCAGGGACAGGCTACTCCCTTAATTACTAACGAAATTAAGGGATGACCAAAAGTTCCAACTAGAGAACCAACCATACTTGTTATGAAACCAGGAGAGTAAGTGTACAGTATGTCCAAGCAGTTGCCAGACCTGTAGCTTTATTTATAATTTGCTCGCAGACTGATTCAGGAGCAAAGTCCTAAGTTCTTAAGACCTGACGATCAGTAGGAGAAAAAAATTTAACCACTCCCAAATGGTGAGCATTCTAAAAAAAAAAAAAAAAAAAAAAAAAAAAAAAAAAAAAAAAAAAAAAAAGAAAGGCGGGGGCGGCGTTTTTATCATCATCTTCTTGTAACTTAGCCATAATAGTAAGGAAACAATCGAAGATAGAATCATACATGTCTGGATTCCAGTAAATTGAATACGAATAGAAGTTGTAATGCCAGTCATAAGCTTTTATTACTTGAATCTCATGATATCCACATTCATAACAGGACTTAAGAGAAGCAGGATATGCAGTCCTAAATAAACTGCCATTGGAATGGCATCCCGTTTCAAAATTATCGTTATCAAAAAATCCGTAATAAGAAACTCAGATGAGTGCATTAATTGAGAAACCAGAGTGTCTGAGTACAATAGAATATAATGTCTCGAGGCAACTGCAATGTCTTGAAAGTTGTCATGCAGTCCACAAATATGCAATACATTAAATGACACTTGCAACGTTCTGCTCCCGGATTTTGCTCAATGTCTTGACAGAACAAAAATTAAAAGCAATTAAAAAGTTAACATACTTAAAAACAACAACAACAACATAATAATAATAATAATAATAATAATAATAATAATAATAATAATAATAATAATAATAATATGCACGCTAACTATATATAAAATGACTTGTAGGCTACAACCCATAGACTTTAGATAAAATGTGTGATACAGTTGGTAGGATGAAAGAAGAGTTAAGTCAGAGAATAGATAAAGCAAGAAAAGTGGCTGGGTCTCTGAGAAAGGGGTGTTTATGAAAACCGGACGGGAAATGTAAGTAGTAGTTACTGAGCCAGCAACCGATAGAAGAAAATCAGGATGTTGAATTTGAATGACAGAAGAGGACGAAAAATATAAATTATGAATGTGGTGTAAGTAGGCTCGTAAGGAAGAGACCAATAACCGTCATATTGAACTGAGGTGAATAGACTTCCATATGAAGAAAGTTGAATAAGAGAGAAAGGATGACGACATATGGGTAAACATGGCACTGTACTTCGGCGTTCCTGGGAGAAGGATGCGTGGCACACCCAGGACCCATTCACTGTATAGGTCCAGTGCAAAGAATTAGAACGAGAGCTCAACAGTATCCACCATTAAGTAGAACAATAAGGTCGATGACTGGTGTATTGACTGTTGCTTACTTAATGCGCTACTGATGAACCCTGTAAGGAAGGTATACAAAGTGCCTCATGATCTGAAAGACCCTTGGGTTCATCTTTTATTTAGAATCTAAAAGACATGACAGCAATTATTGTCTAGATTTTATATTTAACCATCCATTTGTGTATGGCTTTTTTATATAGATATTCATAAGTTTGCATATATATATATATATATATATATATATATATATATATATATAGATATATATATCTATAAATATATATGTATATATATATATATATATAGATATATATATAGATATATATATAGATATATATATAGATATATAT
>NC_090725.1:212158699-212171199 GCF_036898095.1 Palaemon carinicauda | reverse complement strand
TCCACTCTTTTACCACGTATGTTATGCTGAAAATTTATCTCAACAGCTTAATTTTTTTCATTATTCAAATATAGTATTCACACTTCACTTCTGTAGAAGAAATTTTGTTCAACTATCTTTTCATAAATTTTCCCATGACTTCCATTGGCAATCTTTCTTCACATCCTGTTACCTTTCTTGCATCTCATATTTTCTGAGTCTTCTCTTTTCTCAGCGTACCATCTATGTTATATTTTCTCATAAGATAGCTATGTGTGTCCATTCTTCCATCTTTTTTGCTAACTTTCATTACTCCATCTTTTAGGTTTCCATTTGCCCTCTTCACCTAACTGTCATTCACATTTGCTCTCAACATTCTTTTCTTGCAAACCACTGTTGTTTCTCATTACTGGAAAAATTCTATGGGGAATCTTCACTGTCCCTATGTAGCACAGTATCATCTACGAACCTCAGGCATTCCAAATGGCATTCACTACACAAGTTCTCATCTCACAACATTGCACCTACATCCACTGGTCTTCCTCTGACTCTCTCGCATTACTTGGAGACATAACACGCCTGTTTCTTAATCCTGTGATAGGAAAGAAGCAGCTAATACTAAAGGCAGCTCCCAAACAACTAACTCAATTCACAGACAACATAAGCCCCAAGGGGTCACGTAAGGGTGACATTGCCTGTTTACAATCAACGGTTTATGTCGATAATGTTGACATTTGGCACTGAAAAAAAGATAACATAACAGTGGAATGATAAAAGTTTATATTAGCTTGTTACATTCAAGGACTTTTTATGTGTAGTCCAATAATGGTTGTAATATGGAAAAAATGTTGATTGGGTATCCTTCATTTGTATGTCCATTGCTTGCTACACGTACATTATAGGGGTGGCCCCCTCCCCTGAAGTAGACATGCATTTGAAAAAGGACGGCCTGACCTAGAGTCTCACTGCTGGGGAGTTGTCTTGTAGGAGATAAGCAGGTTTAAGGCAGTCAAGAGGGATTAAATCCTCTTTACCACAAACAGTGAGGAGAAAGCTATTGGAGTACGACAGAGGATCAGGAATTATTCCGTATATAGGAGTGTAAGTGGTGGCCTGCAAGCATCGGTGCAAACAAAGACGTGTGTTGTGATGTGCAGGTCTTTCAGTATTTGCTGCTTTGGTTGGGATTTGAAAGTCAGGGGCAGGTGGTAAATTTCTCCATAGCATGATGTAGGTGCTGGAGGGATTTGGTGGTGGTGGTGGGTGGAAAAAATATACATTTATGACCAATGGCTTGCCATATACTATTTCTGCCACTGAGGCATCCGTGGTATCCTTAGGAGTTGTCCTTAGTCTGAGGAAGATCCAGGGGAATTGTGAAAACCAACTGGAGTCATTGCAGCGGGACATCAAAGCTGCTTTGAGGGTACAATGGAAACTTGATTGTAAGCGGTAGTCTGATGTAGTGTGGTGCCTAGAAGATGCCCTAAGGATGTCCACATTTAAGAGGTGAAAGTGGCACCACTGTCAAAAGTTATATGCTCTGTGATGCTGAATCATGCTATCCATCCTGAAAGTAAGACAGCGTTACTTTAGGTGGATGTTGTATCTTGCATGGGAATGGCTTCAGGCCAGCGAGTGGAGTATTCAATGTATTTCAAAATGTAAATGTTTCCTTGTAACATGAATATGGGCAAAATGGCGCTGGGGTTGATGAAAAATGCCCACACCTGAATCCATGTCTTAATGCACTTTTGAAATTTGGCTTGAAATACAGGCAAGGACTCAATCCTTGGCATCTTTAGTAATGACTGTGGGAGAGACCATGGATCAATTGAAATACCTTTTAATGCAGGGGGTTAGGTATCCATGGGTGTGGCCTACCAGTATTGATGTCATAAAGGAGGTGGTGTTGCAGTCATCGAGGCCACATCTTCCCAACGGAGAGACGTGGAGGATGTCCTGCAGGTTTGGTACTCGGGTTACTTTAGTTGGGCTTCTGATAAGGCCTTGTAATCCAATCCAATTCCAGGTGTATGGTGAATATTGTATTTCTGGAAAGGGTGTTGGCAATGGTATTCTATTTACTAGGGATATGTTGAATCATACAGTTGTATTCAGATATGTCAGAGAGATGTTGGTACTGATGTGTTAACCAGACGGCAGACCGTTCAGTGAAAGCATACATAAGGGGCATGTGATCTGTACAAATGGCAAAGAGATTGAAGTGACAGACAGCCAAATACACTGCCTGTAGTTCCCAGTTAAAAGTAGAGTAGTTGGATTCAGCCTTAGAAAGTTTTCTACTGGATAAGGCCAATGGACATAACGATTTGTTGATCATTTGTTCGTTTGGGAAAGGTGAAAGCTGAATTAGTTGCTAAGGCTTTCTTTGCATTGCAGAAGGCCCCCTCCCCCCCAATTCAGTTTTTTTAGCTTGCCCTTGAGGGGAGAGAATGGCATTAGTACTGTGCAAGAACCAATGATAGTAGTTATCCATGCTCAAGAACTAGTGTTGTGCTTTGACAGTCGAGGATGTGAGGAATTTCTGTACTGCTGATACCTTTTTAGAGATGGATTGAGCACCCTCTGGAGTGATAAGATGATGCGTAGGTGACGTATGTAGGCATCTTTGGAGGGGGAGAATATTAGTATGTCATCTACATAACATACACAGAAAGGGAGGCCTCCTAAGATACCCTCCATATGAAGGACAAATCAGACGTAAACGAAGGTATATTTGTCGAAGGCAGTGGTGATGGCTGTCTTGGGGATATCTTTTGGGGTCATGAGCATCTCATAAATACCTCTTCAGGAGGTCTAGGGTCGAGAATACTTTAGCATCATGAAGGTAGGTGATGATGTCGACGATGTTAAGGAGGGGATAGTGGTGCAGTTCCGTCTGCATGTTAAAACTCCTGTAACTCCTACAAGGACGTAGGGATGCATCTTTCTTCAGGATGATGTGCAGGGACGATGACCATGTCCTTGAAGCCTTTTTGATAAAATTCCATTTCTTCCAGTTTGGCAAAAGTGCGTGTGTGTCAAACAGTCTTGTGCCAAATATCTGAATCTTCCAAACAATGGGCCCCCAATTGTCTTAATATGGTGATAGATACTGTGCTTGGCAGAAACCATGGGCATCTGGCATAGTTCTGGCTGAAAGACATTAGGATAAAAAGTGAGATGTACATAGGCATCCATGGGCGAGCTGATGTGGAGAGCAAGCTCGTAGGGACCAGGTGATAAAGTTGTGTACAAGTAAGAGCTGGTGTTGACTAAGCGTTGATGTACGATTTCGACCAGGAGGTAGAAATGGGTGAGTAAGTCTTCACCAATGAGAGGCCGTAGAATGCCAGCAACAAGGAAATTCCAATGGTACCTGATGCTTCTCCCTCTCTCCCCCCAATGACAGTGTCAGCATCTTGTAGTAGTGAGTAGGGATAGCAAAAGGGAACGACAGGCTTCAGTATCTACCAGAAGGGGCACATTAGATCCTGAATCATGTAAAGAGAAGAGATTAGTTAATGGCGATGCCACCCCCACATGCGATGGCCTACTTACACTCTTTGTGACCATTGTCATCATGTAGCACATGATGGTTCACTAGACAATATCAAAATATCTATTTGAAAAGGAGACTAGACCTAACAGGAAAAACACTTGGTACCCTGTAACCCTGTATACTGTTTCCTTTAAGTTCAGAGACTTTTGCATATATATATATATATATATATATATATACATATATATATATATATATATATATATATATATATATATAATGTGTATGTATATATAATCATCATCATCATCATCAGCTGTTACTACTTCACTGCAGAGCAAATGATTCGGACATGGCTTATCACTCGTGTCTGTTTATGGTCTTTCTATGTCAATCTGTACCTGCAAATTTTCTTAGTTCGTCAATCCACCATCTTCTCTTCCTTTCCCTGCTTCTTTTGACATCTCTAGGTACCCATTTTCTTGTTCTTGATGTCCATCTGTTATTTGGCATTTTCATAATATGTTTTGCCCTAGTCCTTTTTTTTTTTTTTTTACATGTTGTTAGAATATCTTCTACTTTACTTTTCTCTCGTCTCCATGTTGCTCTTCTTTCTGTCTCTTAGTGTTATACCCCTCATTATTGTTTTCATTGCTCTTTGAATTGTAATTAGCTTATGTTCAAAGGCTTTATATATATATATATATATATATATATATATATATATATATATATATATATATATATATATATATATATATATATATATATGTATATATATATAATTTATATATATATGTATATATATATATATACATACATACATACATGCACAGTATATATAAAATGTTGCTCAGAGAATATATGCTTCAACTGGAAAGCAAACAATTTAGTCATAAAAGAAACCCTTTCCGATACAACCCAGGAACATAAGTGGTGGGCTACCCTTAGATCTGCACTCTTTGGTGTAGACGTAACAGTTTCTCCTTTACTTGACTTAAACCAGATTAATCTGTCACTCACTGTCCAAAGGAAAAGGTAACCCTTTTGGCTGTTGTGTTTGACAGTAAGAGGAGTAATGAAAAAGTCTATCTTCGTTATTCCTGTTTTCCTGCGGTTAAACTAACTAATTTACCTTTTCAGTCCCGTGAAATTGAAACACTCTTGAAGGACCTTTATGCTTATGGAGGCGTGAACCTTAGTGGTAGTTTTCCTTTGTTTTTTTATAAAGCCTGCTGTTTTCTTAGCTCCTAAGTTTTCTGTTATTTTCCACAATTTTGCACGAAGGTTGTTTTAGCATTGTGTTGAGATTTGGTAATTTTACTACGTCAGGTAAATGTGTGTTTGGTAGCTCTAGGCCTGCTGATTACTGACAAATTCCGTATCTCCCATATTACCTAAATTTTTAACATCTTTTGAAAAACATCTCAATAGGTATGCAGAAGGCAATCATCTCTTCCTTTGTTTGCAATTTGGCTTTCACAAAGGCCTTGGAGTATGTGATTCCTCGTTTTACAATCACCATTGCTGTACAGAAATCCCGTGATTGTGGTCAGGAAGTTCCTTTGACTGGCCTTGATTTTTGTGCTGTCTTTGAATTTTTCAATCATAAGACCATTGTTTTCAAACTCACACAGTTGGTAGTTCATGGGTCTTTTCTTGGCATTATTATTGAATTTTTATGTAATAGGTTGCAAAGAGTTGTTGATGGGCACCATAGTGAGTATGAGAATGTGATATCTGGTCTTCCTCAGGGCAGTGTGCTTGACCCATTACTTTTCATACTATATACACATGATACAGTATTTGGTTTGGCCTAGAAAACAAGTTCGTTGCATATGCAGAAGATGGTACTCTTTGCCTTAATTCCATATCCTGAATGTACAGTAGATCTGAGGTTACTGAATCCCTTAATAGAGATATGGGTAAAATTAGTGCATGGTGTAAATTATGCGGCATGAAGGTAAACTCTAACCAAACTTAAAGTATAATTATAAGTAGGTCGAGGACAGAGGCTCCTCAACATCCATATCTCAGCATTGATAATATTTCTTTAACTCGATACGACTCCTTTGAAATTTTAGTTGTGATTCTTGATTGCAAATTTACTTTTGAGAAACTCATTCGGTTTGTTTCTTCTTGAGTTGCACGAAAAATTCACTGAATGAGAAAGTCTTTCAAGATTTTTGGTAACCAATCTACTCTGTATAAGTGTTTTCCTTTTTTCATTCCGTCTTGTTTTGAGTATTGTTCTCCTGTCTGCTCTTTAACTGTTGAATCTCATCTTAATTTGTTGGACAAGAAGTTGCAGTCTATTAAATTTCGTATTCTTGTTCTAGATATTAATCTCTGGCACTGTCGTTCAGTTGGTTCTTTATGCATATAAGATTTTTACATAAATCAGACCAGCTTTTACCTTCGGATCTCGCATACTGTACCATCCTCTACACAGTACTAGGTATGCAGTTAATTCTATCATCATGACTTCTCCATCATGAGACTCAATACTACACACTATTTTAGAAGTTTTATTCCAGCTATGACCAGATTGTGGAATGATCTTCGTAATTGGGTAGTTGAATCTGTGGAACTTGAGAAGTTCAAACCTACAGCGAAGCCCTTGAATTGGCTGACATAACCCTCACTGTATAGTTTATATAGGACAGATCTATCTTAATGTGGTTCATGATCTTAAAGTGTTTTATGTTAATTATTCCGTACTTGTAGTTTATTTATTACTTCATTTCCTTTCTCCACTGTTTTGCTTTCCCTGTTGGAGCCCTTGGACTTACAGCATCTTTCTTTTCTAGCTTATTTAGTAATGGTAATGATAATTATATATGCATATATATATGCAAATATTGATTGTATGTGTTTTTGTGTGTATATATGATATCCATAATGCATAAGTGTTGGTATGCAATGTACATAAATGCATTAATGTTTGTGTGATTAAATCGCATGTAAGAAATGAACGATAATAAGCTTGTGAAAAGAATATACAGTAGATCAGAATTGCAAAAAGATAGGAAGAGAGGAGTCTAGAATAGCGTTGCTGATAGCATCCATTCTGAGTAAGTGGAATGAAAGTCACTAATGATGTTGAAGTTATAGTGAACAGCGTGTGTATCCAGTGGTTTAAGGATACGTAACGTATCAGGTAAGAAATTTAGACGAGGGATTAACTTGCTGAGCTGATATATATTCTCTCGACTTGGCTTACATTATTTATAAAGTGATATGTACTGTATATTTCTTGGTATTTAGTTCCAATGTATTTGCCTGTAAATCTGGTATTGTATATGTAGTTTTGCTATAGAAATATATAATTATTTTGCACTTTAACCTATATATTTCATAAATAGATTTTTTTTCAAACTACACGAATGAATATGAATTTTTGTCGATAAGCGATTTTATAATGGTTTAGAGGCAAATCATCACAATTTATAAACTAGCGCCCAATCCAACGTTCCCTTGAGTTGTACCATAGTTGTCATAATAATGTGGCTGGTGTTCTAGTGTGCATTACCTGATCCAATGCTTTCTGTTTTCACGAACTTTAGATAAATAGCTAGATTAGCTTGATTTATCTTAAGTCTTTTCCTTGTACAGTAAGTAAACAAATCTCACTCTCTCTCTCTCTCTCTCTCTCTCTCTCGCTCGCGCGTGCGCGCAAATTGAGCATTGCGGAAGTGACGCCTTGGCAGCCCATTTGTTGATGACTTAATCGCGATGATTTAGCCTTAATATGAAAATGTATCAAGTTGTATGAGACTGAGAGGCACTTAAAGAATGCTTTCTCCTCTTCCCCATAGGACAAAAGGTTAGTCTCGATAGATAGATCAATTCGTCACCACCGACTTCATTCCCTTAATTTCTCAAGTTTAACGTTTCTCCATATACTGTAATTCGTTTTTGAATTCTTTGTTACTGAACTAGGGTTGTTACAGTTGGTGACCTACCCTGTAATTTTCACCTGCTGCTACTGCCTTTAGTTGACGTCATTATATTTTCACTCATGTACTAGAGTGGGAAGAAGTTTTTAATTACCATGTTTCCAGCGGATGTAGATTAAATAGATTTTTATTTTTAAGCTAATTTATAAATTTTATGCGTCTGGATTTCGTAGTTAGATTTTTTAGAGTAGATTAATACATATACACAAACTTATTCTTAAAATTTTCATTCCTTGTTAGCTTTAGTTTATGTACAGTATACTGTGTAATCTGATTTTAACTTTAGTTCTTTAAATTTTGCTTAATCAGCTAAGTACAATTTTATTTTTCTTTGATGTTTCTTATGCTCTAGCATAGTCCACTATTAAATTTAAAGTCACATTTTTAGTTTTTATTACATTTTTAGCTATTAGTTTGTGGAGCAGCTTCGTATTCTTTCACATTAAACTCCATATACATTACTCCTGTACATGGGTTTTAAGTTTTGATATATGATATTTCAATAAATTTTAAGGTTTTATCATAAATTGGCATTACAAATCTGAGGATCAGAATGTTGTGCATATTCTAAGCGTATAAACTACATTTTTCTATCGTTGCATATGACCACTGGGTATTAACAATTAAAAAAAAAAACTGAGTTGATTTATTCATTCCCTGTTATGTGGTCTCTGATTTATCACAAATTATCTTTTGCGCTCACTCTGGATTTGGGTGTATAAGAGGCCTACAGTATATTTGAAAAAACAATATTCAATTTATAAGTGTTATTGCTGTAGATTATTTATGTAGTTTTTGAATAAATATGAAGGAAATAAGATGGGTTCATGTAAAAAAAATCAAATATAAATCTTCAAAAAGTGAATAAAAAATAATTGCTAAAATGATCAGATGTAACCGGAATTCTTGAAGTTCGAAAACCAGTCCCGAAGGCAGGTCAGGTACTCGGCTATAAACCTGTTCCTTATCATCAGTCACACTTTTCTGTACGTCTTTTTGGTTCTTGCTTGTTAACTATCTGTTTGTGCACGCGTGTGCTTCATTTTTTAAATGTGTTCATAATCACTATGCAATCCCGTAGTGCATGTCTTTGAGCTAACTATGATACATTGTATATAAAGGTTCAGGGAAGGAGAAACACTTTAAAACACACTATAATACAGGACGTTGTAAATGCAAAAGTAGAAAGAAGTCTAAACTTCTCTCTCTCTCTCTCTCTCTCTCTCTCTCTCTCTCTCTCTCTCTCTCTCTCTCTCTCTCTCTCTCTCTCTCTCTTTTGGTACGGTTCCAGATGACCTTACCTGGGCGTGGTCGGCCCTAACGGACCACGTGCTTACTACAAGAGAGAATTTCGTATATTTTTCATATTATTTACAAAAGAAAAAACGTAGGGAAAATAATGATAATATTTATTACATCTGCTATTACCTCTATTTCTTGTTGGTTGCAATTTCTACCGCGTGAAATCAGTTTTCGGGATTTGGTTTGTTACATAGCTTTGTCGTTGCTATATCTTGTGTGAATAATATTCTCTATGGAGTTGGTTATGGGGAAATTGAAATATATTAAAGCCTACAGTCAATCCAAGAAGCTAAGGACTTATAAAGATATTACATTCATTTAGGAATTTGTTCACCGCCAAAGATTTTGCACTGTTTTCCAAGACATTAATTCACCTATACTCTGTCAGCCACAGCCACGCAAGTGACTTCCTGACATTTCTTTCCTGACAAAAGACAAAGTTTCCTTAACAGAAGTGAGCGGTGTTGATGTGAGTAGGAGTTTTCAAAATAACCTGTTTTACTTTACCACAAGCTTCGTTTTTTTTTTCTTTTCTTTTAATATATAGATTTCAGTCTTTGATCGGGGTGTTTTTTTATTATATTCTCTTCGTATTAGGAAAGGGCGTGTTTCATTGAGAGAAGAGTTTCTATTGATAATGAAAATTAGAATATGTTCGAAATGAGTTTATATTATCATATCCCAAAATCTATTATATGAATTATTTTATAAATGACATCGTTTCAGATGTGGACTTCAAAATCTTATGTTTATTTTTTTGCTTCACGTATTTAAAAGTGTGTATCCTTTGTATGATATTCCTGAAATCACATCATTGTAATAATAATTTGGGTTCTGAAGTAAGAGCTATGCCTCCTGTAGTACTGCTTCCATTTACTTGACCAGTATTCGGTATTTCTTGAACTAAAGGGTTGTATTTATACATGTATTTTGTATATATATATATATATATATATATATGTATATATATATATATATATATATATATATATATATATATATGTTATATACATATAAATATTTATAACTTTAGGTAGCAAACATATGCGCAAACATATATCTATCTATTTATTTATATATACATGTATATATATACAGTATATATATATATATATATATATATATATATATATATATATATATATATACATATATATATATATATATATATATATACAGAGAGAGAGAGAAATATATATATATATATACAGAGAGAGAGAGAGAGAGAGAGAGAGAGAGAGAGAGAGAGAGAGAGAGAGAGAGGGGGAGAGAGAGAGAGACTGCCCCTCATCACAGTTCAATAACCTCTTGGTAATCTACACTATTGGCTGCTAACGTCGACAGATACAGTTGGATTATGCAAACCTCGCTTACAATCTGACTTACACACCCATTTACACAGCCACCCACATATATATATTTATATATATAAATATATATATATATATATATATATATATATATATATATATATATATATATATATACTGTATATACATGTATATCTCCTAACGTTCTTATAAATCTTTTATACAAGCTTGAAACCATTTTTAAGGAAAAACGTACTTTTAACTGTAGACACATCCTGACGTTTACATATTTAGATCTGAGCTCTCATTGACGTATGTACTGGTCAGCCAGGGTACGCTATTGACCAAACTCTATGTCCATTTACTGCGCCCAAAAGTACGGCTGTATTTTGAAATAAACAGGATTTTGATAACACTGATGTTTCACTTAACTGTATCAAATAATAATGATTGTAATATTCAATAATTAGTGTCGTATTACGAAATAAAAAAATTGATTATTCATCTTTGTTATTGTTTACCTTTGTAAACTCTTTGAGACGACCCTCTACTTTTTCTAAATCAGCTAATTAAGGTACACTACTGAATGTTTCTTTTTTCTCTTGCTAATAGAAACAATTATTATTATTATTATTATTATTATTATTATTATTATTATTACTTGCTAAGCTACAACTCTAGTTGGAAAAGCGTGATGTTATAAGCCCGAGGGCTCCAACTGGGAAAATAGCCCAGTGAGGAAAGGAAATAAGGAAATAAATTAACTTTAAGAGAATTAATTGACTATAAGATATTTTAAGGACATTGGCAACATTAAGAAAAATATTTCATACATAAACTAGAAAAACTTTTAAAAAACAAGAGGAAGAGAAATACGATAGATTAGTGTCCCAGAGTGTACCCTCAAGCAAGAGCACTCTACTCCAAGACAGTAGAAGACCATGGTACAGAGGCTATGGCACTACCCAAGACTAGAGAACAGTGGTTTCATTTTGGAGTGTCCTGCTCCTAGAAGAGCTGCTTACCATAGCTAAAGAGTCTTTTCTGCCCTTACCAAGAAGAAAGTAGCCCCTGAACAATTTCAGTGCAGTAGTTAACCCATTGAGTGAAGAAGAATCGTTTGGTAATCACAGCGTTGTCAGGTGTATGAGGTTAGAGGAAAATATGTAAAGAATAGGCCAGACTATTCGGTATGTGTATACAAAAGGAAAATGAGTCGTAATCAGAGAGAAGGATCCAATGAAGTCCGGTCTGGCCAGTCAAATGACCCCATAGCTCTTTAGCGGTAGTACCTCAACGGGTGGCTGGAGCCTTGGCCAACCTACTACCTACTCCTACATAAAAATATGTGGTTTTTCGTAAAAATATTTTTTTCATATTTTATTGCCTGTAAAATTTAATGACATATTGATGTTTAGAAGTATTTCATCACTGTTGCCGATGCATGATAATTTTATAGTCTTTACCTTTGTGATGCTTGATTACAAAGCTTATGAAATTATTGAATTTTTCGTCCAATTGTCCAGGTCGTTTTTGTGCAATTTGGTTTAGCATTTCATACTCTGTAAAAGGTATAATTTAATGATACATGTCATATTCTATGTAACATCATTTTTAACAGCTACGGTAATTATTAACTATAGTATAAAAGATGAAATTCAAGCAAAACAGCTGTTGTTTCAGAATCAGTTGTTTATATGAAAAGAGTTGTTTTTTCGTTCGAATTTTTATTATAACCGGATGCATTAATGACGATACTTTTATCTTTCATTCTCTTATGCTTTTCAACCTAACTTTTTGAACTAGAAGTTGGGATAAAGAGGCGGAGAAAAAGAGATTAGTGTTTTACACGAGTAAAATTTAGGCCCCAAAATGACTATTTATATAAAAGAAATTAAAATATGAAGAATATAAAATTTATCTGCTCTCAGAAACCTGGCATATGAAATGGAGTCTGTGACACATATACATATATGTTTATTAATCTGCGATGTACTGAGGCAGTGATAGGTGAACCGCGATATGCCGAGGGATTACTTTATGTGTATGTATGTATGTGTATATATAAATAAATTTATATATATATATACATAAACATATGTATATATATATATATATATATATATATATATATATATTATATGTATTTATGTATGTATGTATATATGTATATATATATATAATATATATATATATATATATATATATATATATATATATATATATATATATATATATAAAATTATTGTATATGTATAGTGGCATGTTTGCGTGAATTTAGAAAAAATGTGCTGTCACACGCTTACTCTGACATGAATGTATTATCACGTTGATTTGACTATTTGTTTTACTGTTGAATAATATTGGTCAAATTATTTAGTAATTTAGTAATCTTACTATATTGAGTTATACAACAAATTGCACGAAGCATAAGAAGCGCTGTAG